>NC_091979.1:8535680-8617099 GCF_044704955.1 Pristiophorus japonicus
GCGCTCCCTCAGTACTGCCCCTCCAACAGTGCAGCGCTCCCTCAGTACTGCCCCTCCGACAGTGCGGCGCTCCCTCAGTACTGCCCCTCCGACAGTGCGGAGCTCCCTCAGTACTGCCCCTCCAACAGTGCGGCACTCCCTCAGCACTACCCTTCCAACAGTGCGGAACTCCCTCAGTACTGCCCCTCCGACAGTGCGGCGCTCCCTCAGTACTGCCCCTCCGACAGTGCGGCACTCCCTCAGCACTGCCCCTCCAACAGTGCGGAACTCCCTCAGTACTGCCCCTCCGACAGTGCGGCGCTCCCTCAGTACTGCCCCTCCAACAGTGCGGCACTCCCTCAGCACTGCCCTTCCAACAGTGCGGAACTCCCTCAGTACTGCCCCTCCAACAGTGCGGCACTCCCTCAGTACTGCCCCTCCGACAGTGCGGCGCTCCCTCAGTACTGCCCCTCCGACAGTGCGGCGCTCCCTCAGTACTGCCCCTCCAACAGTGCGGCATTCCATCAGCACTGCCCTTCCAACAGTGCGGTACTCCCTCAGTACTGCCCCTCCGACAGTGCGGCGCTCCCTCAGTACTGCCCCTCCGACAGTGCGGCACTCCCTCAGCACTGACCCTCCAACAGTGCGGCGCTGCCTCAGTACTGCCCCTCCAACAGTGCGGCACTCCCTCAGCATTTGAGCCTCCAACAGTGCAGCGCTCCCTCAGTACTGCCCCTCTGACAGTGCAGCGATCCCTCAGTACTGCCCCTCCAACAGTGCAGCGCTCCCTCAGTACTGCCCCTCCGACAGTGCAGCACTCCCTCAGTAATGCTCCTCCAACAGTGCAACGCTCCCTCAGTACTGCCCCTCCAACAGTGCGGTTCTCCCTCAGTACTGCCCCTCCGACAGTGCGGCACTCCCTCAGTACTGCCCCTCCGACAGTGCTGCGCTCCCTCAGTACTGCCCCTCCAACAGTGCGGCACTCCCTCAGCACTGCCCCTCCAACAGTGCGGCACTCCCTCAGTACTGCTCCTCCGACAGTGCGGCGCTGCCTCAGTACTGCCCCTCCAACAGTGCGGCACTCCCTTAGCACTGCCCCTCCAACAGTGCAGCGCTCCCTCAGACTGCCCCTCCGACAGTGCAGCGCTCCCTCAGTACTGCCCCTCCAACAGTACAGCGCTCCCTCAGTACTGCCCCTCCGACAGTGCAGCACTCCCTCAGGAATGCTCCTCCAACAGTGCAACGCTCCCTCAGCACTGCCCCTCCAACAGTGCGGTTCTACCTCAGTACTGCCCCTCCAACAGTGCAGCACTCCCTCAGCACTGCCCCTCCGACAGTGCGGCACTCCCTCAGTACTGCCCCTCCGACAGTGCGGCGCTCCCTCAGTACTGCCCCTCCGACACTGCGGCGCTCCCTCAGTACTGCCCCTCCGACAGTGCGGCACTCCCTCAGCACTGCCCCTCCGACAGTGCGGCGCTGCCTCAGTACTGCCCCTCCAACAGTGCGGCACTCCCTCAGCACTGCCCCTCCAACAGTGCAGCGCTCCCTCAGTACTGCCCCTCCGACAGTGCAGCGCTCCCTCAGTACTGCCCCTCCAACAGTGCAGCGCTCCCTCAGTACTGCCCATCCGACAGTGCAGCACTCCCTCAGTAATGCTCCTCCAACAGTGCAACGCTCCCTCAGTACTGCCCCTCCAACAGTGCGGATCTCCCTCAGTACTGCCCCTCCGACAGTGCGGCACTCCCTCAGTACTGCCCCTCCGACAGTGCGGCGCTCCCTCAGTACTGCCCCTCCGACAGTGCGGCGCTCCCTCAGTACTGCCCCTCCGACAGTGCGGCACTCCCTCAGCACTGCCCTTCCAACAGTGCAGTACTCCCGCAGCACTGCCCCTCCAACAGTGCTGCGCTCCCTCAGTACTGCTCCTCCAACAGTGCGGTACTCCCTCAGTACTGCCCCTCCGACAGTGCGGCGCTCCCTCAGCACTGCCCCTCCAACAGTGCAGCACTCCCTCAGCACTGCCCCTCCGACAGTGCGGCACTCCCTCAGTACTGCCCCTCCGACAGTGCGGCGCTCCCTCAGTACTGCCCCTCCGTCAGTGCGGCGCTCCCTCAGTACTGCCCCTCCAACAGTGCGGCACTCCCTCAGCACTGCCCTTCCAACAGTGCAGTCCTCCCTCAGTACTGCCCCTCCGACAGTGCGGCGCTCCCTCAGTACTGCCCCTCCAACAGTGCGGCACTCCCTCAGCACTGCCCCTCCAACAGTGCGGCACTCCCTCAGTACTGCCCCTCCGACAGTGCGGCGCTGCCTCAGTACTGCCCCTCCGACAGTGCGGCACTCCCTCAGCACTGCCCCTCCAACAGTGCAGCGCTCCCTCAGTACTGCCCCTCCGACAGTGCATCGCTCCCTCAGTACTGCCCCTCCAACAGTGCAGCGCTCCCTCAATACTGCCCCTCCGACAGTGCAGCACTTCCTCAGTAATGCTCCTCCAACAGTGCGGCGCTCCCTCAGTACTGCCCCTCCAACAGTGCGGCACTCCCTCAGCACTGCCCCTCCAACAGTGCGGCACTCCCTCAGTACTGCCCCTCCGACAGTGCGGCGCTGCCTCATTACTGCCCCTCCAACAGTGCAGCGCTCCCTCAGTACTGCCCCTCCGACAGTGCAGCACGCCCTCAGTAATGCTCCTCCAACAGTGCAACGCTCCCTCAGTACTGCCCCTCCAACAGTGCGGTTCTCCCTCAGTACTGCCCCTGCAACAGTGCAGCACTCCCTCAGTACTGCCCCTCCAACAGTGCGGCACTCCCTCAGCACTGCCCTTCCAACAGTGCGGTACTCCCTCAGTACTGCCCCTCCGACAGTGCGGTGCTCCCTCAGTACAGCCCCTCCAACAGTGCGGCACTCCATCAGCACTGCCCCTCCAACAGTGCGGCACTCCCTCAATACTGCCCCTCCGACAGTGCGGCGCTGCCTCAGTACTGCCCCTCCAACAGTGCAGCGCTCCCTCAGTACTGCCCCTCCGACAGTGCAGCACGCCCTTAGTAATGCCCCTCCAACAGTGCGGTTCTCCCTCAGTACTGCCCCTCCAACAGTGCAGCACTCCCTCAGCACTGCCCCTCCGACAGTGCGGCGCTCCCTCAGTACTGCCCCTCCAACAGTGCGGCACTCCATCAGCACTGCCCTTCCAACAGTGCGGTGCTCCCTCAGTACTGCCCCTCCGACAGTGCGGCACTCTCTCAGTACTGCCCCTCCGACAGTGCGGCACTCCCTCAGCACTGCCCCTCCGACAGTGCGGCGCTGCCTCAGTACTGCCCCTCCAACAGTGCGGCACTCCCTCAGCACTGCCCCTCCAACAGTGCAGCGCTCCCTCAGTACTGCCCCTCCGACAGTGCGGCACTCCCTCAGTACTGCCCCTCCGACAGTGCGGCGCTCCCTCAGTACTGCCCCTCCAACAGTGCGGCACTCCCTGAGTACTGCCCCTCCGACAGTGCGGCGCTGCCTCAGTACTGCCCCTCCAACAGTGCGGAACTCCCTCAGTACTGCCCCTCGGACAGTGCTGCGCTCCCTCAGTACTGCCCCTCCAACAGTGCGGCACTCCCTCAGCACTGCCCCTCCAACAGTGCTGCGCTCCCTCAGTACTGCTCCTCCAACAGTGCGGCACTCCCTCAGCACTGCCCTTCCAACAGTGCAGTACTCCCTCAGTACTGCCCCTCCGACAGTGCGGCGCTCCCTCAGTACTGCCCCTCCAACAGTGCGGCACTCCCTCAGCACTGCCCCTCCAACAGTGCGGCACTCCCTCAGTACTGCCCCTCCGACAGTGCGGCGTGCCTCAGTACTGCCCCTCCAACAGTGCGGCACTCCCTCAGCACTGCCCCTCCAACAGTGCAGCGCTCCTTAAGTACTGCCCCTCCGACAGTGCAGCGCTCCCTCAGTACTGCCCCTCCAACAGTGCAGCGCTCCCTCAATACTGCCCCTCCGACAGTGCAGCACTTCCTCAGTAATGCTCCTCCAACAGTGCGGCGCTCCCTCAGTACTGCCCCTCCAACAGTGCGGCACTCCCTCAGCACTGCCCCTCCAACAGTGCGGCACTCCCTCAGTACTGCCCCTCCGACAGTGCGGCGCTGCCTCAGTACTGCCCCTCGAACAGTGCAGCGCTCCCTCAGTACTGCCCCTCCGACAGTGCAGCACGCCCTCAGTAATGCTCCTCCAACAGTGCAATGCTCCCTCAGCACTGCCCCTCCGACAGTGCGGCGCTCCCTCAGTACTGCCCCTCCGACAGTGCGGCGTTCCCTCAGTACTGCCCCTCCAACAGTGCGGCACTCCCTCAGCACTGCCCTTCCAACAGTGCGGTACTCCCTCAGTACTGCCCCTCCGACAGTGCGGTGCACCCACAGTACAGCCCCTCCAACAGTGTGGCACTCCCTCAGCACTGCCCCTCCGACAGTGCGGCACTCCCTCAGTACTGGCCCTTCGACAGTGCGGCGCTGCCTCATTACTGCCCCTCCAACAGTGCGGCACTCCCTCAGCACTGCCCTTCCAACAATGCGGAACTCCCTCAGCACTGCCCCTCCGACAGTGCGGCGCTCCCTCAGTACTGCCACTCCGACAGTGCAGCGCTCCCTCAGTACTGCCCCTCCAACAGTGCAGCGCTCCCTCAGTACTGCCCCTCCGACAGTGCGGCGCTCCCTCAGTACTGCCCCTCCGACAGTGCGGTGCTCCCTCAGTACTGCCCCTCCAACAGTGCGGCACTCCCTCAGCACTGCCCTTCCAACAGTGCGGAACTCCCTCAGTACTGCCCCTCCGACAGTGCGGCGCTCCCTCAGTACTGCCCCTCCAACAGTGCGGCACTCCCTCAGTACTGCCCCTCCGACAGTGCAGCGCTCCCTCAGTACTGCCCCTCCGACAGTGCGGCGCTCCCTCAGTACTGCCCCTCCAACAGTGCGGCACTCCCTCAGCACTGCCCTTCCAACAGTGCGGTACACCCTCAGTACTGCCCCTCCGACAGTGCGGCGCTCCCTCAGTACTGCCCCTCCGACAGTGCGGCGCTCCCTCAGTACTGCCCCTCCGACAGTGCGGCACTCCCTCAGCACTGCCCCTCCGACAGTGCGGCGCTGCCTCAGTACTGCCCCTCCAACAGTGCGGCACTCCCTCAGCACTGCCCCTCCAACAGTGCAGCGCTCCCTCAGTACTGCCCCTCCGACAGTGCGGCGCTCCCTCAGCACTGCCCCTCCAACAGTGCAGCACTCCCTCAGCACTGCCCCTCCGACAGTGCGGCACTCCCTCAGTACTGCCCCTCCGACAGTGCGGCGCTCCCTCAGTACTGCCCCTCCGTCAGTGCGGCGCTCCCTCAGTACTGCCCCTCCAACAGTGCGGCACTCCCTCAGCACTGCCCTTCCAACAGTGCAGTCCTCCCTCAGTACTGCCCCTCCGACAGTGCGGCGCTCCCTCAGTACTGCCCCTCCAACAGTGCGGCACTCCCTCAGCACTGCCCCTCCAACAGTGCGGCACTCCCTCAGTACTGCCCCTCCGACAGTGCGGCGCTGCCTCAGTACTGCCCCTCCGACAGTGCGGCACTCCCTCAGCACTGCCCCTCCAACAGTGCAGCGCTCCCTCAATACTGCCCCTCCGACAGTGCAGCAGTTCCTCAGTAATGCTCCTCCAACAGTGCGGCGCTCCCTCAGTACTGCCCCTCCAACAGTGCGGCACTCCCTCAGCACTGCCCCTCCAACAGTGCGGCACTCCCTCAGTACTGCCCCTCCGACAGTGCGGCGCTGCCTCAGTACTGCCCCTCCAACAGTGCAGCGCTCCCTCAGTACTGCCCCTCCGACAGTGCAGCACGCCCTCACTAATGCTCCTCCAACAGTGCAACGCTCCCTCAGTACTGCCCCTCCAACAGTGCGGTTCTCCCTCAGTACTGCCCCTCCAACAGTGCAGCACTCCCTCAGCACTGCCCCTCCGACAGTGCGGCACTCCCTCAGTACTGCCCCTCCAACAGTGCAGCACTCCCGCAGCACTGCCCCTCCAACAGTGCTGCGCTCCCTCAGTACTGCTCCTCCAACAGTGCGGTACTCCCTCAGTACTGCCCCTCCGACAGTGCGGCACTCCCTTAGCACTGCCCCTCCAACAGTGCAGCGCTCCCTCAGACTGCCCCTCCGACAGTGCAGCGCTCCCTCAGTACTGCCCCTCCAACAGTACAGCGCTTCCTCAGTACTGCCCCTCCGACAGTGCAGCACTCCCTCAGGAATGCTCCTCCAACAGTGCAACGCTCCCTCAGCACTGCCCCTCCAACAGTGCGGTTCTACCTCAGTACTGCCCCTCCAACAGTGCAGCACTCCCTCAGCACTGCCCCTCCGACAGTGCGGCACTCCCTCAGTACTGCCCCTCCGACAGTGCAGCGCTCCCTCAGTACTGCCCCTCCGACAGTGCGGCGCTCCCTCAGTACTGCCCCTCCAACAGTGCGGCACTCCCTCAGCACTGCCCTTCCAACAGTGCGGTACTCCCTCAGTACTGCCCCTCCGACAGTGCGGCGCTCCCTCAGTACTGCCCCTCCGACAGTGCGGCGCTCCCTCAGTACTGCCCCTCCGACAGTGCGGCACTCCCTCAGCACTGCCCCTCCGACAGTGCGGCGCTGCCTCAGTACTGCCCCTCCGACAGTGCGGTGCTCCCTCTGTACAGCCCCTCCAACAGTGCGGCACTCCCTCAGCACTGCCCCTCCAACAGTGCGGCACTCCCTCAGTACTGCCCCTCCGACAGTGCGGCGCTGCCTCAGTACTGTCCCTCCAACAGTGCGGCACTCCCTCAGCACTGCCCCTTCGACAGTGCGGCGCTCCCTCAGTACTGCCACTCCGACAGTGCAGCGCTCCCTCAGTACTGCCCCTCCAACAGTGCAGCGCTCCCTCAGTACTGCCCCTCCGACAGTGCGGCGCTCCCTCAGTACTGCCCCTCCGACAGTGCGGAGCTCCCTCAGTACTGCCCCTCCAACAGTGCGGCGCTCCCTCAGTACTGCCCCTCCGACAGTGCGGCGCTCCCTCAGTACTGCCCCTCCGACAGTGCGGCACTCCCTCAGCACTGCCCTTCCAACAGTGCAGTACTCCCTCAGTACTGCCCCTCCGACAGTGCGGATCTCCCTCAGTACTGCCCCTCCGACAGTGCGGCACTCCCTCAGTAATGCTCCTCCAACAGTGCAGCGCTCCCTCAGTACTGCCCATCCGACAGTGCAGCACTCCCTCAGTAATGCTCCTCCAACAGTGCAACGCTCCCTCAGTACTGCCCCTCCAACAGTGCGGATCTCCCTCAGTACTGCCCCTCCGACAGTGCGGCACTCCCTCAGTACTGCCCCTCCGACAGTGCGGCGCTCCCTCAGTACTGCCCCTCCGACAGTGCGGCGCTCCCTCAGTACTGCCCCTCCGACAGTGCGGCACTCCCTCAGCACTGCCCTTCCAACAGTGCAGTACTCCCGCAGCACTGCCCCTCCAACAGTGCTGCGCTCCCTCAGTACTGCTCCTCCAACAGTGCGGTACTCCCTCAGTACTGCCCCTCCGACAGTGCGGCGCTCCCTCAGCACTGCCCCTCCAACAGTGCAGCACTCCCTCAGCACTGCCCCTCCGACAGTGCGGCACTCCCTCAGTACTGCCCCTCCGACAGTGCGGCGCTCCCTCAGTACTGCCCCTCCGTCAGTGCGGCGCTCCCTCAGTACTGCCCCTCCAACAGTGCGGCACTCCCTCAGCACTGCCCTTCCAACAGTGCAGTCCTCCCTCAGTACTGCCCCTCCGACAGTGCGGCGCTCCCTCAGTACTGCCCCTCCAACAGTGCGGCACTCCCTCAGCACTGCCCCTCCAACAGTGCGGCACTCCCTCAGTACTGCCCCTCCGACAGTGCGGCGCTGCCTCAGTACTGCCCCTCCGACAGTGCGGCACTCCCTCAGCACTGCCCCTCCAACAGTGCAGCGCTCCCTCAGTACTGCCCCTCCGACAGTGCAGCGCTCCCTCAGTACTGCCCCTCCAACAGTGCAGCGCTCCCTCAATACTGCCCCTCCGACAGTGCAGCACTTCCTCAGTAATGCTCCTCCAACAGTGCGGCGCTCCCTCAGTACTGCCCCTCCAACAGTGCGGTTCTCCCTCAGTACTGCCCCTGCAACAGTGCAGCACTCCCTCAGCACTGCCCCTCCGACAGTGCGGCACTCCCTCTGTACTGCCCCTCCGACAGTGCGGCGCTCCCTCAGTACTGCCCCTCCGACAGTGCGGCGCTGCCTCAGTACTGCCCCTCCAACAGTGCAGCACTCCCTCAGCACTGCCCCTCCAACAGTGCAGCGCTCCCTCAATACTGCCCCTCCGACAGTGCAGCACTTCCTCAGTAATGCTCCTCCAACAGTGCGGTGCTCCCTCTGTACAGCCCCTCCAACAGTGCGGTACTCCCTCAGCACTGCCCCTCCAACAGTGCGGTTCTCCCTCAGTACTGCCCCTCCAACAGTGCAGCACTCCCTCAGCACTGCCCCTCCGACAGTGCGGCACTCCCTCAGTACTGCCCCTCCAACAGTGCAGCACTCCCGCAGCACTGCCCCTCCAACAGTGCTGCGCTCCCTCAGTACTGCTCCTCCAACAGTGCGGTACTCCCTCAGTACTGCCCCTCCGACAGTGCGGCACTCCCTTAGCACTGCCCCTCCAACAGTGCAGCGCTCCCTCAGACTGCCCCTCCGACAGTGCAGCGCTCCCTCAGTACTGCCCCTCCAACAGTACAGCGCTTCCTCAGTACTGCCCCTCCGACAGTGCAGCACTCCCTCAGGAATGCTCCTCCAACAGTGCAACGCTCCCTCAGCACTGCCCCTCCAACAGTGCGGTTCTACCTCAGTACTGCCCCTCCAACAGTGCAGCACTCCCTCAGCACTGCCCCTCCGACAGTGCGGCACTCCCTCAGTACTGCCCCTCCGACAGTGCAGCGCTCCCTCAGTACTGCCCCTCCGACAGTGCGGCGCTCCCTCAGTACTGCCCCTCCAACAGTGCGGCACTCCCTCAGCACTGCCCTTCCAACAGTGCGGTACTCCCTCAGTACTGCCCCTCCGACAGTGCGGCGCTCCCTCAGTACTGCCCCTCCGACAGTGCGGCGCTCCCTCAGTACTGCCCCTCCGACAGTGCGGCACTCCCTCAGCACTGCCCCTCCGACAGTGCGGCGCTGCCTCAGTACTGCCCCTCCGACAGTGCGGTGCTCCCTCTGTACAGCCCCTCCAACAGTGCGGCACTCCCTCAGCACTGCCCCTCCAACAGTGCGGCACTCCCTCAGTACTGCCCCTCCGACAGTGCGGCGCTGCCTCAGTACTGCCCCTCCAACAGTGCGGCACTCCCTCAGCACTGCCCCTTCGACAGTGCGGCGCTCCCTCAGTACTGCCACTCCGACAGTGCAGCGCTCCCTCAGTACTGCCCCTCCAACAGTGCAGCGCTCCCTCAGTACTGCCCCTCCGACAGTGCGGCGCTCCCTCAGTACTGCCCCTCCGACAGTGCGGAGCTCCCTCAGTACTGCCCCTCCAACAGTGCGGCGCTCCCTCAGTACTGCCCCTCCGACAGTGCGGCGCTCCCTCAGTACTGCCCCTCCGACAGTGCGGCACTCCCTCAGCACTGCCCTTCCAACAGTGCAGTACTCCCTCAGTACTGCCCCTCCGACAGTGCGGATCTCCCTCAGTACTGCCCCTCCGACAGTGCGGCACTCCCTCAGTAATGCTCCTCCAACAGTGCAGCGCTCCCTCAGTACTGCCCATCCGACAGTGCAGCACTCCCTCAGTAATGCTCCTCCAACAGTGCAACGCTCCCTCAGTACTGCCCCTCCAACAGTGCGGATCTCCCTCAGTACTGCCCCTCCGACAGTGCGGCACTCCCTCAGTACTGCCCCTCCGACAGTGCGGCGCTCCCTCAGTACTGCCCCTCCGACAGTGCGGCGCTCCCTCAGTACTGCCCCTCCGACAGTGCGGCACTCCCTCAGCACTGCCCTTCCAACAGTGCAGTACTCCCGCAGCACTGCCCCTCCAACAGTGCTGCGCTCCCTCAGTACTGCTCCTCCAACAGTGCGGTACTCCCTCAGTACTGCCCCTCCGACAGTGCGGCGCTCCCTCAGCACTGCCCCTCCAACAGTGCAGCACTCCCTCAGCACTGCCCCTCCGACAGTGCGGCACTCCCTCAGTACTGCCCCTCCGACAGTGCGGCGCTCCCTCAGTACTGCCCCTCCGTCAGTGCGGCGCTCCCTCAGTACTGCCCCTCCAACAGTGCGGCACTCCCTCAGCACTGCCCTTCCAACAGTGCAGTCCTCCCTCAGTACTGCCCCTCCGACAGTGCGGCGCTCCCTCAGTACTGCCCCTCCAACAGTGCGGCACTCCCTCAGCACTGCCCCTCCAACAGTGCGGCACTCCCTCAGTACTGCCCCTCCGACAGTGCGGCGCTGCCTCAGTACTGCCCCTCCGACAGTGCGGCACTCCCTCAGCACTGCCCCTCCAACAGTGCAGCGCTCCCTCAGTACTGCCCCTCCGACAGTGCAGCGCTCCCTCAGTACTGCCCCTCCAACAGTGCAGCGCTCCCTCAATACTGCCCCTCCGACAGTGCAGCACTTCCTCAGTAATGCTCCTCCAACAGTGCGGCGCTCCCTCAGTACTGCCCCTCCAACAGTGCGGCACTCCCTCAGCACTGCCCCTCCAACAGTGCGGCACTCCCTCAGTACTGCCCCTCCAACAGTGCGGCACTCCCTCAGTACTGCCCCTCCGACAGTGCGGCGCTCCCTCAGTACTGCCCCTCCGACAGTGCGGCGCTGCCTCAGTACTGCCCCTCCAACAGTGCAGCACTCCCTCAGCACTGCCCCTCCAACAGTGCAGCGCTCCCTCAATACTGCCCCTCCGACAGTGCAGCACTTCCTCAGTAATGCTCCTCCAACAGTGCGGCGCTCCCTCAGTACTGCCCCTCCGACAGTGCGGCACTCCCTCAGTACTGCCCCTCCGACAGTGCGGCGCTCCCTCAGTACTGCCCCTCCGACAGTGCGGCGCTCCCTCAGTACTGCCCCTCCAACAGTGCGGCACTCCCTCAGCACTGCCCTTCCAACAGTGCGGTACTCCCTCAGTACTGCCCCTCCGACAGTGCGGTGCTCCCTCTGTACAGCCCCTCCAACAGTGCGGTACTCCCTCAGCACTGCCCCTCCAACAGTGCGGCACTCCCTCAGTACTGCCCCTCCGACAGTGCGGCGCTGCCTCAGTACGGCCCCTCCAACAGTGCGGCACTCCCTCAGTACTGCCACTCCGACAGTGCAGCGCTCCCTCAGTACTGCCCCTCCAACAGTGCAGCGCTCCCTCAGTACTGCCCCTCCGACAGTGCGGCGCTCCCTCAGTACTGCCCCTCCGACAGTGCGGAGCTCCCTCAGTACTGCCCCTCCAACAGTGCGGCACTCCCTCAGCACTGCCCCTCCGACAGTGCGGCACTCCCTCAGCACTGCCCCTCCAACAGTGCGGAACTCCCTCAGTACTGCCCCTCCGACAGTGCGGCGCTCCCTCAGTACTGCCCCTCCAACAGTGCGGCACTCCCTCAGCACTGCCCTTCCAACAGTGCGGAACTCCCTCAGTACTGCCCCTCCAACAGTGCGGCACTCCCTCAGTACTGCCCCTCCGACAGTGCGGCGCTCCCTCAGTACTGCCCCTCCGACAGTGCGGCGCTCCCTCAGTACTGCCCCTCCAACAGTGCGGCATTCCATCAGCACTGCCCTTCCAACAGTGCGGTACTCCCTCAGTACTGCCCCTCCGACAGTGCGGCGCTCCCTCAGTACTGCCCCTCCGACAGTGCGGCACTCCCTCAGCACTGACCCTCCAACAGTGCGGCGCTGCCTCAGTACTGCCCCTCCAACAGTGCGGCACTCCCTCAGCATTTGAGCCTCCAACAGTGCAGCGCTCCCTCAGTACTGCCCCTCTGACAGTGCAGCGATCCCTCAGTACTGCCCCTCCAACAGTGCAGCGCTCCCTCAGTACTGCCCCTCCGACAGTGCAGCACTCCCTCAGTAATGCTCCTCCAACAGTGCAACGCTCCCTCAGTACTGCCCCTCCAACAGTGCGGTTCTCCCTCAGTACTGCCCCTCCGACAGTGCGGCACTCCCTCAGTACTGCCCCTCCGACAGTGCTGCGCTCCCTCAGTACTGCCCCTCCAACAGTGCGGCACTCCCTCAGCACTGCCCCTCCAACAGTGCGGCACTCCCTCAGTACTGCTCCTCCGACAGTGCGGCGCTGCCTCAGTACTGCCCCTCCAACAGTGCGGCACTCCCTTAGCACTGCCCCTCCAACAGTGCAGCGCTCCCTCAGACTGCCCCTCCGACAGTGCAGCGCTCCCTCAGTACTGCCCCTCCAACAGTACAGCGCTCCCTCAGTACTGCCCCTCCGACAGTGCAGCACTCCCTCAGGAATGCTCCTCCAACAGTGCAACGCTCCCTCAGCACTGCCCCTCCAACAGTGCGGTTCTACCTCAGTACTGCCCCTCCAACAGTGCAGCACTCCCTCAGCACTGCCCCTCCGACAGTGCGGCACTCCCTCAGTACTGCCCCTCCGACAGTGCGGCGCTCCCTCAGTACTGCCCCTCCGACACTGCGGCGCTCCCTCAGTACTGCCCCTCCGACAGTGCGGCACTCCCTCAGCACTGCCCCTCCGACAGTGCGGCGCTGCCTCAGTACTGCCCCTCCAACAGTGCGGCACTCCCTCAGCACTGCCCCTCCAACAGTGCAGCGCTCCCTCAGTACTGCCCCTCCGACAGTGCAGCGCTCCCTCAGTACTGCCCCTCCAACAGTGCAGCGCTCCCTCAGTACTGCCCATCCGACAGTGCAGCACTCCCTCAGTAATGCTCCTCCAACAGTGCAACGCTCCCTCAGTACTGCCCCTCCAACAGTGCGGATCTCCCTCAGTACTGCCCCTCCGACAGTGCGGCACTCCCTCAGTACTGCCCCTCCGACAGTGCGGCGCTCCCTCAGTACTGCCCCTCCGACAGTGCGGCGCTCCCTCAGTACTGCCCCTCCGACAGTGCGGCACTCCCTCAGCACTGCCCTTCCAACAGTGCAGTACTCCCGCAGCACTGCCCCTCCAACAGTGCTGCGCTCCCTCAGTACTGCTCCTCCAACAGTGCGGTACTCCCTCAGTACTGCCCCTCCGACAGTGCGGCGCTCCCTCAGCACTGCCCCTCCAACAGTGCAGCACTCCCTCAGCACTGCCCCTCCGACAGTGCGGCACTCCCTCAGTACTGCCCCTCCGACAGTGCGGCGCTCCCTCAGTACTGCCCCTCCGTCAGTGCGGCGCTCCCTCAGTACTGCCCCTCCAACAGTGCGGCACTCCCTCAGCACTGCCCTTCCAACAGTGCAGTCCTCCCTCAGTACTGCCCCTCCGACAGTGCGGCGCTCCCTCAGTACTGCCCCTCCAACAGTGCGGCACTCCCTCAGCACTGCCCCTCCAACAGTGCGGCACTCCCTCAGTACTGCCCCTCCGACAGTGCGGCGCTGCCTCAGTACTGCCCCTCCGACAGTGCGGCACTCCCTCAGCACTGCCCCTCCAACAGTGCAGCGCTCCCTCAGTACTGCCCCTCCGACAGTGCATCGCTCCCTCAGTACTGCCCCTCCAACAGTGCAGCGCTCCCTCAGCACTGCCCCTCCAACAGTGCGGCACTCCCTCAGTACTGCCCCTCCGACACTGCGGCGCTCCCTCAATACTGCCCCTCCGACAGTGCAGCACTTCCTCAGTAATGCTCCTCCAACAGTGCGGCGCTCCCTCAGTACTGCCCCTCCAACAGTGCGGCACTCCCTCAGCACTGCCCCTCCAACAGTGCGGCACTCCCTCAGTACTGCCCCTCCGACAGTGCGGCGCTGCCTCATTACTGCCCCTCCAACAGTGCAGCGCTCCCTCAGTACTGCCCCTCCGACAGTGCAGCACGCCCTCAGTAATGCTCCTCCAACAGTGCAACGCTCCCTCAGTACTGCCCCTCCAACAGTGCGGTTCTCCCTCAGTACTGCCCCTGCAACAGTGCAGCACTCCCTCAGCACTGCCCCTCCGACAGTGCGGCACTCCCTCTGTACTGCCCCTCCGACAGTGCGGCGCTCCCTCAGTACTGCCCCTCCGACAGTGCGGCGCTCCCTCAGTACTGCCCCTCCAACAGTGCGGCACTCCCTCAGCACTGCCCTTCCAACAGTGCGGTACTCCCTCAGTACTGCCCCTCCGACAGTGCGGTGCTCCCTCAGTACAGCCCCTCCAACAGTGCGGCACTCCCTCAGCACTGCCCCTCCAACAGTGCGGCACTCCCTCAATACTGCCCCTCCGACAGTGCGGCGCTGCCTCAGTACTGCCCCTCCAACAGTGCAGCGCTCCCTCAGTACTGCCCCTCCGACAGTGCAGCACGCCCTTAGTAATGCCCCTCCAACAGTGCGGTTCTCCCTCAGTACTGCCCCTTCAACAGTGCAGCACTCCCTCAGCACTGCCCCTCCGACAGTGCGGCGCTCCCTCAGTACTGCCCCTCCAACAGTGCGGCACTCCATCAGCACTGCCCTTCCAACAGTGCGGTGCTCCCTCAGTACTGCCCCTCCGACAGTGCGGCACTCTCTCAGTACTGCCCCTCCGACAGTGCGGCACTCCCTCAGCACTGCCCCTCCGACAGTGCGGCGCTGCCTCAGTACTGCCCCTCCAACAGTGCGGCACTCCCTCAGCACTGCCCCTCCAACAGTGCAGCGCTCCCTCAGTACTGCCCCTCCGACAGTGCGGCACTCCCTCAGTACTGCCCCTCCGACAGTGCGGCGCTCCCTCAGTACTGCCCCTCCAACAGTGCGGCACTCCCTGAGTACTGCCCCTCCGACAGTGCGGCGCTGCCTCAGTACTGCCCCTCCAACAGTGCGGAACTCCCTCAGTACTGCCCCTCGGACAGTGCTGCGCTCCCTCAGTACTGCCCCTCCAACAGTGCGGCACTCCCTCAGCACTGCCCCTCCAACAGTGCTGCGCTCCCTCAGTACTGCTCCTCCAACAGTGCGGCACTCCCTCAGCACTGCCCTTCCAACAGTGCAGTACTCCCTCAGTACTGCCCCTCCGACAGTGCGGCGCTCCCTCAGTACTGCCCCTCCAACAGTGCGGCACTCCCTCAGCACTGCCCCTCCAACAGTGCGGCACTCCCTCAGTACTGCCCCTCCGACAGTGCGGCGTGCCTCAGTACTGCCCCTCCAACAGTGCGGCACTCCCTCAGCACTGCCCCTCCAACAGTGCAGCGCTCCTTAAGTACTGCCCCTCCGACAGTGCAGCGCTCCCTCAGTACTGCCCCTCCAACAGTGCAGCGCTCCCTCAATACTGCCCCTCCGACAGTGCAGCACTTCCTCAGTAATGCTCCTCCAACAGTGCGGCGCTCCCTCAGTACTGCCCCTCCAACAGTGCGGCACTCCCTCAGCACTGCCCCTCCAACAGTGCGGCACTCCCTCAGTACTGCCCCTCCGACAGTGCGGCGCTGCCTCAGTACTGCCCCTCGAACAGTGCAGCGCTCCCTCAGTACTGCCCCTCCGACAGTGCAGCACGCCCTCAGTAATGCTCCTCCAACAGTGCAATGCTCCCTCAGTACTGCCCCTCCAACAGTGCGGTTCTCCCTCAGTACTGCCCCTCCAACAGTGCAGCACTCCCTCAGCACTGCCCCTCCGACAGTGCGGCGCTCCCTCAGTACTGCCCCTCCGACAGTGCGGCGTTCCCTCAGTACTGCCCCTCCAACAGTGCGGCACTCCCTCAGCACTGCCCTTCCAACAGTGCGGTACTCCCTCAGTACTGCCCCTCCGACAGTGCGGTGCACCCACAGTACAGCCCCTCCAACAGTGTGGCACTCCCTCAGCACTGCCCCTCCGACAGTGCGGCACTCCCTCAGTACTGGCCCTTCGACAGTGCGGCGCTGCCTCATTACTGCCCCTCCAACAGTGCGGCACTCCCTCAGCACTGCCCTTCCAACAATGCGGAACTCCCTCAGCACTGCCCCTCCGACAGTGCGGCGCTCCCTCAGTACTGCCACTCCGACAGTGCAGCGCTCCCTCAGTACTGCCCCTCCAACAGTGCAGCGCTCCCTCAGTACTGCCCCTCCGACAGTGCGGCGCTCCCTCAGTACTGCCCCTCCGACAGTGCGGTGCTCCCTCAGTACTGCCCCTCCAACAGTGCGGCACTCCCTCAGCACTGCCCTTCCAACAGTGCGGAACTCCCTCAGTACTGCCCCTCCGACAGTGCGGCGCTCCCTCAGTACTGCCCCTCCAACAGTGCGGCACTCCCTCAGCACTGCCCCTCCAACAGTGCGGAACTCTCTCAGTACTGCCCCTCCGACAGTGCGGCGCTGCCTCAGTACTGCCCCTCCGACAGTGCAGCGCTCCCTCAGTACTGCCCCTCCAACAGTGCAGCACTCCCTCAGTACTGCCCCTTCGACAGTGCGGCGCTCCCTCAGTACTGCCCCTCCGACAGTGCGGCACTCCCTCAGTACTGCCCCTCCGACAGTGCGGCACTCCCTCAGTACTGCCCCTCCGACAGTGCGGCGCTCCCTCAGTACTGCCCCTCCAACAGTGCGGCACTCCATCAGCACTGCCCTTCCAACAGTGCGGTACTCCCTCAGTACTGCCCCTCCGACAGTGCGGCGCTCCCTCAGTACTGCCCCTCCGACAATGCGGCACTCCCTCAGCACTGCCCCTCCGACAGTGCGGCGCTGCCTCAGTACTGCCCCTCCAACAGTGCGGCACTCCCTCAGCACTGCCCCTCCAACAGTGCAGCGCTCCCTCAGTACTGCCCCTCCGACAGTGCAGCGCTCCCTCAGTACTGCCCCTCCAACAGTGCAGCGCTCCCTCAGTACTGCCCCTCCGACAGTGCAGGACTCCCTCAGTAATGCTCCTCCAACAGTGCAACGCTCCCTCAGTACTGCCCCTCCAACAGTGCGGTTCTCCCTCAGTACTGCCCCTCCGACAGTGCGGCACTCCCTCAGTACTGCCCCTCCGACAGTGCGGCGCTCCCTCAGTACTGCCCCTCCAACAGTGCGGCACTCCCTAAGTACTGCCCCTCCGACAGTGCGGCGCTGCCTCAGTACTGCCCCTCCAACAGTGCGGCACTCCCTCAGCACTGCCCCTCCAACAGTGCTGCGCTCCCTCAGTACTGCTCCTCCAACAGTGCGGTACTCCCTCAGTACTGCCCCTCCGACAGTGCGGCGCTCCCTCAGCACTGCCCCTCCAACAGTGCAGCACTCCCTCAGCACTGCCCCTCCGACAGTGCGGCACTCCCTCAGTACTGCCCCTCCGACAGTGCGGCGCTCCCTCAGTACTGCCCCTCCGACAGTGCGGCGCTCCCTCAGTACTGCCCCTCCAACAGTGCGGCACTCCCTCAGCACTGCCCTTCCAACAGTGCAGCACTCCCTCAGTACTGCCCCTCCGACAGTGCGGCGCTCCCTCAGTACTGCCCCTCCAACAGTGCGGCACTCCCTCAGCACTGCCCCTCCAACAGTGCGGCACTCCCTCAGTACTGCCCCTCCGACAGTGCGGCGCTGCCTCAGCACTGCCCCTACGACAGTGCAGCGCTCCCTCAGTACTGCCCCTCCGACAGTGCAGCGCTCCCTCAGTACTGCCCCTCCAACAGTGCAGCGCTCCCTCAATACTGCCCCTCCAACAGTGCGGCACTCCCTCAGCACTGCCCCTCCAACAGTGCGGCACTCCCTCAGTACTGCCCCTCCGACAGTGCGGCGCTGCCTCAGTACTGCCCCTCCAACAGTGCAGCGCTCCCTCAGTACTGCCCCTCCAACAGTGCGGTTCTCCCTCAGTACTGCCCCTCCAACAGTGCAGCACTCCCTCAGCACTGCCCCTCCGACAGTGCGGCACTCCCTCAGTACTGCCCCTCCGACAGTGCGGCGCTCCCTCCGTACTGCCCCTCCGACAGTGCGGCGCTCCCTCAGTACTGCCCCTCCAACAGTGCGGCACTCCCTCAGCGCTGGCCTTCCAACAGTGCGGTACTCCCTCAGTACTGCCCCTCCGACAGTGCGGTGCTCCCTCTGTACAGCCCCTCCAACAGTGCGGCACTCCCTCAGCACTGCCCCTCCAACAGTGCGGCACTCCCTCAGTACTGCCCCTCCGACAGTGCGGCGCTGCCTCAGTACTGCCCCTCCAACAGTGCGGCACTCCCTCAGCACTGCCCCTTCGACAGTGCGGCGCTCCCTCAGTACTGCCACTCCGACAGTGCAGCGCTCCGTCAGTACTGCCACTCCAACAGTGCAGTGCTCCCTCAGTACTGCCCCTCCGACAGTGCGGCGCTCCCTCAGTACTGCCCCTCCGACAGTGCGGCGCTCCCTCAGTACTGCCCCTCCAACAGTACGGCACTCCCTCAGCACTGCCCTTCCAACAGTGCGGAACTCCCTGAGTACTGCCCCTCCGACAGTGCGGCGCTCCCTCAGTACTGCCCCTCCAACAGTGCGGCACTCCCTCAGCACTGCCCCTCCGACAGTGCGGAACTCCCTCAGTACTGCCCCTCCGACAGTGCGGCGCTCCCTCAGTACTGCCCCTCCAACAGTGCGGCACTCCCTCAGCACTGCCCTTCCAACAGTGCGGAACTCCCTCAGTACTGCCCCTCCAACAGTGCGGCACTCCCTCAGCACTGCCCTTCCAACAGTGCGGAACTCCCTCAGTACTGCCCCTCCAACAGTGCGGCACTCCCTCAGTACTGCCCCTCCGACAGTGCGGCGCTCCCTCAGTACTGCCCCTCCGACAGTGCGGCGCTCCCTCAGTACTGCCCCTCCAACAGTGCGGCATTCCATCAGCACTGCCCTTCCAACAGTGCGGTACTCCCTCAGTACTGCCCCTCCGACAGTGCGGCGCTCCCTCAGTACTGCCCCTCCGACAGTGCGGCACTCCCTCAGCACTGACCCTCCAACAGTGCGGCGCTGCCTCAGTACTGCCCCTCCAACAGTACGGCACTCCCTCAGCATTTGCCCCTCCAACAGTGCAGCGCTCCCTCAGTACTGCCCCTCCAACAGTGCAGCGCTCCCTCAGTACTGCCCCTCCGACAGTGCAGCACTCCCTCAGTAATGCTCCTCCAACAGTGCAACGCTCCCTCAGTACTGCCCCTCCAACAGTGCGGTTCTCCCTCAGTACTGCCCCTCCGACAGTGCGGCACTCCCTCAGTACTGCCCCTCCGACAGTGCTGCGCTCCCTCAGTACTGCCCCTCCAACAGTGCGGCACTCCCTCAGCACTGCCCCTCCAACAGTGCGGCACTCCCTCAGTACTGCTCCTCCGACAGTGCGGCGCTGCCTCAGTACTGCCCCTCCAACAGTGCGGCACTCCCTTAGCACTGCCCCTCCAACAGTGCAGCGCTCCCTCAGACTGCCCCTCCGACAGTGCAGCGCTCCCTCAGTACTGCCCCTCCAACAGTACAGCGCTCCCTCAGTACTGCCCCTCCGACAGTGCAGCACTCCCTCAGGAATGCTCCTCCAACAGTGCAACGCTCCCTCAGCACTGCCCCTCCAACAGTGCGGTTCTACCTCAGTACTGCCCCTCCAACAGTGCAGCACTCCCTCAGCACTGCCCCTCCGACAGTGCGGCACTCCCTCAGTACTGCCCCTCCGACAGTGCGGCGCTCCCTCAGTACTGCCACTCCGACAGTGCGGCGCTCCCTCAGTACTGCCCCTCCAACAGTGCGGCGCTCCCTCAGTACTGCCACTCCGACAGTGCAGCGCTCCCTCAGTACTGCCCCTCCAACAGTGCAGCACTCCCTCAGTACTGCCCCTCCGACAGTGCGGCGCTCCCTCAGTACTGCCCCTCCAACAGTGCGGTGCTCCCTCAGTACTGCCCCTCCAACAGTGCGGCACTCCCTCAGCACTGCCCTTCCAACAGTGCGGAACTCCCTCAGTACTGCCCCTCCGACAGTGCGGCGCTCCCTCAGCACTGCCCCTCCAACAGTGCGGCACTCCCTCAGCACTGCCCCTCCAACAGTGCGGAACTCTCTCAGCACTGCCCCTCCGACTGTGCGGCGCTGCCTCAGTACTGCCCCTCCGACAGGGCAGCGCTCCCTCAGTACTGCCCCTCCAACAGTGCAGCGCTCCCTCAGTACTGCCCCTCCGACAGTGCGGCGCTCCCTCAGTACTGCCCCTTCGACAGTGCGGCGCTCCCTCAGCACTGCCCCTCCAACAGTGCAGCATTCCCTCAGCACTGGCCCTCCGACAGTGCGGCACTCCCTCAGTACTGCCCCTCCGACAGTGCGGCACTCCCTCAGTACTGCCCCTCCGACAGTGCGGCGCTCCCTCAGTACTGCCCCTCCAACAGTGCGGCACTCCATCAGCACTGACCTTCCAACATTGCGGTACTCCCTCAGTACTGCCCCTCCGACAGTGCGGCGCTCCCTCAGTACTGCCCCTCCGACAGTGCGGCACTCCCTCAGCACTGCCCCTCCGACAGTGCGGCGCTGCCTCAGTACTGCCCCTCCAACAGTGCGGCACTCCCTCAGCACTGCCCCTCCAACAGTGCAGCGCTCCCTCAGTACTGCCCCTCCGACAGTGCAGCGCTCCCTCAGTACTGCCCCTCCAACAGTGCAGCGCTCCCTCAGTACTGCCCCTCCGACAGTGCAGGACTCCCTCAGTAATGCTCCTCCAACAGTGCAACGCTCCCTCAGTACTGCCCCTCCAACAGTGCGGTTCTCCCTCAGTACTGCCCCTCCGACAGTGCGGCACTCCCTCAGTACTGCCCCTCCGACAGTGCGGCGCTCCCTCAGTACTGCCCCTCCAACAGTGCGGCACTCCCTCAGTACTGCCCCTCCAACAGTGCAGCGCTCCCTCAGTACTGCCCCTCCGACAGTGCAGGACTCCCTCAGTAATGCTCCTCCAACAGTGCAACGCTCCCTCAGTACTGCCCCTCCAACAGTGCGGTTCTCCCTCAGTACTGCCCCTCCGACAGTGCGGCACTCCCTCAGTACTGCCCCTCCGACAGTGCGGCGCTCCCTCAGTACTGCCCCTCTAACAGTGCGGCACTCCCTCAGTACTGCCCCTCCGACAGTGCGGCGCTGACTCAGTACTGCCCCTCCAACAGTGCGGCACTCCCTCAGTACTGCTCCTCCAACAGTGCGGTACTCCCTCAGTACTGCCCCTCCGACAGTGCGGCGCTCCCTCAGTACTGCCCCTCCGACAGTGCGGCGCTCCCTCAGTACTGCCCCTCCAACAGTGCGGCACTCCCTCAGCACTGCCCTTCCAACAGTGCAGCACTCCCTCAGTACTGCCCCTCCGACAGTGCGGCGCTCCCTCAGTACTGCCCCTCCAACAGTGCGGCACTCCCTCAGCACTGCCCCTCCAACAGTGCGGCACTCCCTCAGTACTGCCCCTCCGACAGTGCGGCGCTGCCTCAGTACTGCCCCTACAACAGTGCAGCACTCCCTCAGCACTGCCCCTCCAACAGTGCAGCGCTCCCTCAGTACTGCCCCTCCGACAGTGCAGCGCTCCCTCAGTACTGCCCCTCCAACAGTGCAGCGCTCCCTCAATACTGCCCCTCCGACAGTGCAGCACTTCCTCAGTAATGCTCCTCCAACAGTGCGGCGCTCCCTCAGTACTGCCCCTCCAACAGTGCGGCACTCCCTCAGCACTGCCCCTCCAACAGTGCGGCACTCCCTCAGTACTGCCCCTCCGACAGTGCGGCGCTGCCTCAGTACTGCCCCTCCAACAGGGCAGCGCTCCCTCAGTACTGCCCCTCCGACAGTGCAGCACGCCCTCAGTAATGCTCCTCCAACAGTGCAACGCTCCCTCAGTACTGCCCCTCCGACAGTGCGGTTCTCCCTCAGTACTGCCCCTCCAACAGTGCAGCACTCCCTCAGCACTGCCCCTCCGACAGTGCGGCACTCCCTCAGTACTGCCCCTCCGACAGTGCGGCGCTCCCTCAGTACTGCCCCTCCGACAGTGCGGCGCTCCCTCAGTACTGCCCCTCCAACAGTGCGGCACTCCCTCAGCGCTGCCCTTCCAACAGTGCGGTACTCCCTCAGTACTGCCCCTCCGACAGTGCGGTGCTCCCTCTGTACAGCCCCTCCAACAGTGCGGCACTCCCTCAGCACTGCCCCTCCAACAGTGCGGCACTCCCTCAGTACTGCCCCTCCGACAGTGCAGCGCTCCGTCAGTACTGCCCCTCCAACAGTGCAGCGCTCCCTCAGCACTGCCCCTCCGACAGTGCGGCGCTCCCTCAGTACTGCCCCTCCGACAGTGCGGCGCTCCCTCAGTACTGCCCCTCCAACAGTGCGGCACTCCCTCAGCACTGCCCTTCCAACAGTGCGGAACTCCCTCAGTACTGCCCCTCCGACAGTGCGGCGCTCCCTCAGTACTGCCCCTCCAACAGTGCGGCACTCCCTCAGCACTGCCCCTCCAACAGTGCGGAACTCCCTCAGTACTGCCCCTCCGACAGTGCGGCGCTCCCTCAGTACTGCCCCTCCAACAGTGCGGCACTCCCTCAGCACTGCCCTTCCAACATTGCGGAACTCCCTCAGTACTGCCCCTCCAACAGTGCGGCACTCCCTCAGTACTGCCTCTCCGACAGTGCGGCGCTCCCTCAGTACTGCCCCTCCGACAGTGCGGCGCTCCCTCAGTACTGCCCCTCCAACAGTGTGGCATTCCATCAGCACTGCCCTTCCAACAGTGCGGTACTCCCTCAGTACTGCCCCTCCGACAGTGCGGCGCTCCCTCAGTACTGCCCCTCCGATAGTGCGGCACTCCCTCAGCACTGACCCTCCAACAGTGCGGCGCTGCCTCAGTACTGCCCCTCCAACAGTGCGGCACTCCCTCAGCATTTGCCCCTCCAACAGTGCAGCGCTCCCTCAGTACTGCCCCTCTGACAGTGCAGCGATCCCTCAGTACTGCCCCTCCAACAGTGCAGCGCTCCCTCAGTATTGCCCCTCCGACAGTGCAGCACTCCCTCAGTAATGCTCCTCCAACAGTGCAACGCTCCCTCAGTACTGCCCCTCCAACAGTGCGGTTCTCCCTCAGTACTGCCCCTCCGACAGTGCGGTACTCCCTCAGTACTGCCCCTCCGACAGTGCGGTGCTCCCTCTGTACTGCCCCTCCGACAGTGCGGTACTCCCTCAGTACTGCCCCTCCGACAGTGCGGTACTCCCTCAGTACTGCCCCTCCGACAGTGCGGTACTCCCTCAGTACTGCCCCTCCGACAGTGCGGTACTCCCTCAGTACTGCCCCTCCGACAGTGCAGCGCTCCCTCAGTACTGCCCCTCCAACAGTACAGCGCTCCCTCAGTACTGCCCCTCCGACAGTGCAGCACTCCCTCAGGAATGCTCCTCCAACAGTGCAACGCTCCCTCAGCACTGCCCCTCCAACAGTGCGGTTCTACCTCAGTACTGCCCCTCCGACAGTGCGGCGCTGCCTCAGTACTGCCCCTCCGACAGTGCGGCACTCCCTCAGTACTGCCCCTCCGACAGTGCAGCGCTCCCTCAGTACTGCCCCTCCGACAGTGCGGCGCTCCCTCAGTACTGCCCCTCCAACAGTGCGGCACTCCCTCAGCACTGCCCTTCCAACAGTGTGGTACTCCCTCAGTACTGCCCCTCCGACAGTGCGGCGCTCCCTCAGTACTGCCCCTCCGACAGTGCGGCGCTCCCTCAGTACTGCCCCTCCGACAGTGCGGCACTCCCTCAGCACTGCCCCTCCGACAGTGCGGCGCTGCCTCAGTACTGCCCCTCCAACAGTGCGGCACTCCCTCAGCACTGCCCCTCCAACAGTGCAGCGCTCCCTCAGTACTGCCCCGCCGACAGTGCAGCGCTCCCTCAGTACTGCCCCTCCAACAGTGCAGCGCTCCCTCAGTACTGCCCCTCCGACAGTGCAGCACTCCCTCAGTAATGCTCCTCCAACAGTGCAACGCTCCCTCAGTACTGCCCCTCCAACAGTGCGGTTCTCCCTCAGTACTGCCCCTCCGACAGTGCGGCACTCCCTCAGTACTGCCCCTCCGACAGTGCGGCGCTCCCTCAGTACTGCCCCTCCGACAGTGCGGCGCTCCCTCAGTACTGCCCCTCCGACAGTGCGGCACTCCCTCAGCACTGCCCTTCCAACAGTGCAGTACTCCCTCAGCACTGCCCCTCCAACAGTGCTGCGCTCCCTCAGTACTGCTCCTCCAACAGTGCGGTACTCCCTCAGTACTGCCCCTCCGACAGTGCGGCGCTCCCTCAGCACTGCCCCTCCAACAGTGCAGCACTCCCTCAGCACTGCCCCTCCGACAGTGCGGCACTCCCTCAGTACTGCCCCTCCGACAGTGCGGCGCTCCCTCAGCACTGCCCCTCCGTCAGTGCGGCGCTCCCTCAGTACTGCCCCTCCAACAGTGCGGCACTCCCTCAGCACTGCCCTTCCAACAGTGCAGTCCTCCCTCTGTACTGCCCCTCCGACAGTGCGGCGCTCCCTCAGTACTGCCCCTCCAACAGTGCGGCACTCCCTCAGCACTGCCCCTCCAACAGTGCGGCACTCCCTCAGTACTGCCCCTCCGACAGTGCGGCGCTGCCTCAGTACTGCCCGTCCGACAGTGCGGCACTCCCTCAGCACTGCCCCTCCAACAGTGCAGCGCTCCCTCAGTACTGCCCCTCCGACAGTGCAGCGCTCCCTCAGTAATGCTCCTCCAACAGTGCGGCGCTCCCTCAGTACTGCCCCTCCAACAGTGCGGCACTCCCTCAGCACTGCCCCTCCAACAGTGCGGCACTCCCTCAGTACTGCCCCTCCGACAGTGCGGCGCTCCCTCAGTACTGCCCCTCCAACAGTGCAGCACTTCCTCAGTAATGCTCCTCCAACAGTGCGGCGCTCCCTCAGTACTGCCCCTCCAACAGTGCGGCACTCCCTCAGCACTGCCCCTCCAACAGTGCGGCACTCCCTCAGCACTGCCCCTCCGACAGTGCGGCGCTCCCTCAGTACTGCCCCTCCAACAGTGCGGCACTCCCTCAGCACTGCCCCTCCAACAGTGCAGCGCTCCCTCAATACTGCCCCTCCGACAGTGCAGCACTTCCTCAGTAATGCTCCTCCAACAGTGCGGCGCTCCCTCAGTAGTGCCCCTCCAACAGTGCGGCACTCCCTCAGCACTGCCCCTCCAACAGTGCGGCACTCCCTCAGTACTGCCCCTCCGACAGTGCGGCGCTGCCTCAGTACTGCCCCTCCAACAGTGCAGCGCTCCCTCAGTACTGCCCCTCCGACAGTGCAGCACGCCCTCAGTAATGCTCCTCCAACAGTGCAACGCTCCCTCAGTACTGCCCCTCCAACAGTGCGGTTCTCCCTCAGTACTGCCCCTCCAACAGTGCAGCACTCCCTCAGCACTGCCCCTCCGACAGTGCGGCACTCCTTCAGTACTGCCCCTCCGACAGTGCGGCGCTCCCTCAGCACTGCCCCTCCAACAGTGCGGCGCTCCCTCAGTACTGCCCCTCCGACAGTGCGGCGCTCCCTCAGTACTGCCCCTCCAACAGTGCGGCACTCCCTCAGCGCTGCCCTTCCAACAGTGCGGTACTCCCTCAGTACTGCCCCTCCGACAGTGCGGTGCTCCCTCTGTACAGCCCCTCCAACAGTGCGGCACTCCCTCAGCACTGCCCCTCCAACAGTGCGGCACTCCCTCAGTACTGCCCCTCCGACAGTGCGGCGCTGCCTCAGTACTGCCCCTCCAACAGTGCGGCGCTCCCTCAGTACTGCCACTCCGACAGTGCAGCGCTCCGTCAGTACTGCCCCTCCAACAGTGCAGCGCTCCCTCAGTACTGCCCCTCCGACAGTGCGGCGCTCCCTCAGTACTGCCCCTCCGACAGTGCGGCGCTCCCTCAGTACTGCCCCTCCAACAGTGCGGCACTCCCTCAGCACTGCCCTTCCAACAGTGCGGAACTCCCTCAGTACTGCCCCTCCGACAGTGCGGCGCTCCCTCAGTACTGCCCCTCCAACAGTGCGGCACTCCCTCAGCACTGCCCCTCCAACAGTGCGGAACTCCCTCAGTACTGCCCCTCCGACAGTGCGGCGCTCCCTCAGTACTGCCCCTCCAACAGTGCGGCACTCCCTCAGCACTGCCCTTCCAACAGTGCGGAACTCCCTCAGTACTGCCCCTCCGACAGTGCGGCACTCCCTCAGTACTGCCCCTCCGACAGTGCGGCGCTCCCTCAGTACTGCCCCTCCGACAGTGCGGCGCTCCCTCAGTACTGCCCCTCCGACAGTGCGGCACTCCCTCAGCACTGACCCTCCAACAGTGCGGCGCTGCCTCAGTACTGCCCCTCCAACAGTGCGGCACTCCCTCAGCATTTGCCCCTCCAACAGTGCAACGCTCCCTCAGTACTGCCCCTCCGACAGTGCAGCACTTCCTCAGTAATGCTCCTCCAACAGTGCGGCACTCCCTCAGTACTGCCCCTCTGACAGTGCAGCGATCCCTCAGTACTGCCCCTCCAACAGTGCAGCGCTCCCTCAGTACTGCCCCTCCGACAGTGCAGCACTCCCTCAGTAATGCCCCTCCGACAGTGCGGCGCTGCCTCAGTACTGCCCCTCCAACAGTGCGGCACTCCCTCAGCACTGCCCCTCCAACAGTGCAGCGCTCCCTCAGTACTGCCCCTCCGACAGTGCAGCGCTCCCTCAGTACTGCCCCTCCAACAGTGCAGCGCTCCCTCAGTACTGCCCCTCCGACAGTGCAGCACTCCCTCAGTAATGCTCCTCCAACAGTGCAACGCTCCCTCAGTACTGCCCCTCCAACAGTGCGGTTCTCCCTCAGTACTGCCCCTCCGACAGTGCGGCACTCCCTCAGTACTGCCCCTCCGACAGTGTGGCGCTCCCTCAGTACTGCCCCTCCGACAGTGCGGCACTCCCTCAGCACTGCCCTTCCAACAGTGCAGTACTCCCTCAGCACTGCCCCTCCAACAGTGCTGCGCTCCCTCAGTACTGCTCCTCCAACAGTGCGGTACTCCCTCAGTACTGCCCCTCCGACAGTGCAGCGCTCCCTCAGCACTGCCCCTCCAACAGTGCAGCACTCCCTCAGCACTGCCCCTCCGACAGTGCGGCACTCCCTCAGTACTGCCCCTCCAACAGTGCGGCACTCCCTCAGCACTGCCCTTCCAACAGTGCAGTCCTCCCTCAGTACTGCCCCTCCGACAGTGCGGCGCTCCCTCAGTACTGCCCCTCCAACAGTGCGGCACTCCCTCAGCACTGCCCCTCCAACAGTGCGGCACTCCCTCAGTACTGCCCCTCCGACAGTGCGGCGCTGCCTCAGTACTGCCCCTCCGACAGTGCGGCACTCCCTCAGCACTGCCCCTCCAACAGTGCAGCGCTCCCTCAGTACTGCCCCTCCGACAGTGCAGCGCTCCCTCAGTACTGCCCCTCCAACAGTGCAGCGCTCCCTCAATACTGCCCCTCCGACAGTGCAGCACTTCCTCAGTAATGCTCCTCCAACAGTGCGGCGCTCCCTCAGTACTGCCCCTCCAACAGTGCGGCACTCCCTCAGCACTGCCCCTCCAACAGTGCGGCACTCCCTCAGTACTGCCCCTCCGACAGTGCGGCGCTGCCTCAGTACTGCCCCTCCAACAGTGCGGCACTCCCTCAGCACTGCCCCTCCAACAGTGCTGCGCTCCCTCAGTACTGCTCCTCCAACAGTGCGGAACTCCCTCAGTACTGCCCCTCCAACAGTGCGGCACTCCCTCAGCACTGCCCCTCCAACAGTGCGGCACTCCCTCAGTACTGCCCCTCCAACAGTGCAGCGCTCCCTCAGTACTGCCCCTCCGACAGTGCAGCACGCCCTCAGTAATGCTCCTCCAACAGTGCAACGCTCCCTCAGTACTGCCCCTACAACAGTGCAGCACTCCCTAAGCACTGCCCCTACAACAGTGCAGCGCTCCCTCAGCACTGCCCCTCCAACAGTGCAGCGCTCCCTCAGTACTGCCCCTCCGACAGTGCAGCGCTCCCTCAGTACTGCCCCTCCAACAGTGCGGCACTCCCTCAGCACTGCCCTTCCAACAGTGCAGCACTCCCTCAGTACTGCCCCTCCGACAGTGCGGCGCTCCCTCAGTACTGCCCCTCCAACAGTGCGGCACTCCCTCAGCACTGCCCCTCCAACAGTGCGGCACTCCCTCAGTACTGCCCCTCCGACAGTGCGGCGCTGCCTCAGTACTGCCCCTACAACAGTGCAGCACTCCCTAAGCACTGCCCCTACAACAGTGCAGCGCTCCCTCAGCACTGCCCCTCCAACAGTGCAGCGCTCCCTCAGTACTGCCCCTCCGACAGTGCAGCGCTCCCTCAGTACTGCCCCTCCAACAGTGCGGCACTCCCTCAATACTGCCCCTCCAACAGTGCAGCGCTCCCTCAATACTGCCCCTCCGACAGTGCAGCACTTCCTCAGTAATGCTCCTCCAACAGTGCGGCGCTCCCTCAGTAGTGCCCCTCCAACAGTGCGGCACTCCCTCAGCACTGCCCCTCCAACAGTGCGGCACTCCCTCAGTACTGCCCCTCCGACAGTGCGGCGCTGCCTCAGTACTGGCCCTCCAACAGTGCAGCGCTCCCTCAGTACTGCCCCTCCGACAGTGCAGCACGCCCTCAGTAATGCTCCTCCAACAGTGCAACGCTCCCTCAGTACTGCCCCTCCAACAGTGCGGTTCTCCCTCAGTACTGCCCCTCCAACAGTGCGGTTCTCCCTCAGTACTGCCCCTCCAACAGTGCAGCACTCCCTCAGCACTGCCCCTCCGACAGTGCGGCACTCCCTCAGTACTGCCCCTCCGACAGTGCGGCGCTCCCTCAGTACTGCCCCTCCGACTGTGCGGCGCTCCCTCAGTACTGCCCCTCCAACAGTGCGGCACTCCCTCAGCATTTGAGCCTCCAACAGTGCAGCGCTCCCTCAGTACTGCCCCTCTGACAGTGCAGCGATCCCTCAGTACTGCCCCTCCAACAGTGCAGCGCTCCCTCAGTACTGCCCCTCCGACAGTGCAGCACTCCCTCAGTAATGCTCCTCCAACAGTGCAACGCTCCCTCAGTACTGCCCCTCCAACAGTGCGGTTCTCCCTCAGTACTGCCCCTCCGACAGTGCGGCACTCCCTCAGTACTGCCCCTCCGACAGTGCTGCGCTCCCTCAGTACTGCCCCTCCAACAGTGCGGCACTCCCTCAGCACTGCCCCTCCAACAGTGCGGCACTCCCTCAGTACTGCTCCTCCGACAGTGCGGCGCTGCCTCAGTACTGCCCCTCCAACAGTGCGGCACTCCCTTAGCACTGCCCCTCCAACAGTGCAGCGCTCCCTCAGACTGCCCCTCCGACAGTGCAGCGCTCCCTCAGTACTGCCCCTTCAACAGTACAGCGCTCCCTCAGTACTGCCCCTCCGACAGTGCAGCACTCCCTCAGGAATGCTCCTCCAACAGTGCAACGCTCCCTCAGCACTGCCCCTCCAACAGTGCGGTTCTACCTCAGTACTGCCCCTCCAACAGTGCAGCACTCCCTCAGCACTGCCCCTCCGACAGTGCGGCACTCCCTCAGTACTGCCCCTCCGACAGTGCGGCGCTCCCTCAGTACTGCCCCTCCGACACTGCGGCGCTCCCTCAGTACTGCCCCTCCGACAGTGCGGCACTCCCTCAGCACTGCCCCTCCGACAGTGCGGCGCTGCCTCAGTACTGCCCCTCCAACAGTGCGGCACTCCCTCAGCACTGCCCCTCCAACAGTGCAGCGCTCCCTCAGTACTGCCCCTCCGACAGTGCAGCGCTCCCTCAGTACTGCCCCTCCAACAGTGCAGCGCTCCCTCAGTACTGCCCATCCGACAGTGCAGCACTCCCTCAGTAATGCTCCTCCAACAGTGCAACGCTCCCTCAGTACTGCCCCTCCAACAGTGCGGATCTCCCTCAGTACTGCCCCTCCGACAGTGCGGCACTCCCTCAGTACTGCCCCTCCGACAGTGCGGCGCTCCCTCAGTACTGCCCCTCCGACAGTGCGGCGCTCCCTCAGTACTGCCCCTCCGACAGTGCGGCACTCCCTCAGCACTGCCCTTCCAACAGTGCAGTACTCCCGCAGCACTGCCCCTCCAACAGTGCTGCGCTCCCTCAGTACTGCTCCTCCAACAGTGCGGTACTCCCTCAGTACTGCCCCTCCGACAGTGCGGCGCTCCCTCAGCACTGCCCCTCCAACAGTGCAGCACTCCCTCAGCACTGCCCCTCCGACAGTGCGGCACTCCCTCAGCACTGCCCCTCCGACAGTGCGGCACTCCCTCAGTACTGCCCCTCCGACAGTGCGGCGCTCCCTCAGTACTGCCCCTCCGTCAGTGCGGCGCTCCCTCAGTACTGCCCCTCCAACAGTGCGGCACTCCCTCAGCACTGCCCTTCCAACAGTGCAGTCCTCCCTCAGTACTGCCCCTCCGACAGTGCGGCGCTCCCTCAGTACTGCCCCTCCAACAGTGCGGCACTCCCTCAGCACTGCCCCTCCAACAGTGCGGCACTCCCTCAGTACTGCCCCTCCGACAGTGCGGCGCTGCCTCAGTACTGCCCCTCCGACAGTGCGGCACTCCCTCAGCACTGCCCCTCCAACAGTGCAGCGCTCCCTCAGTACTGCCCCTCCGACAGTGCATCGCTCCCTCAGTACTGCCCCTCCAACAGTGCAGCGCTCCCTCAATACTGCCCCTCCGACAGTGCAGCACTTCCTCAGTAATGCTCCTCCAACAGTGCGGCGCTCCCTCAGTACTGCCCCTCCAACAGTGCGGCACTCCCTCAGCACTGCCCCTCCAACAGTGCGGCACTCCCTCAGTACTGCCCCTCCGACAGTGCGGCGCTGCCTCATTACTGCCCCTCCAACAGTGCAGCGCTCCCTCAGTACTGCCCCTCCGACAGTGCAGCACGCCCTCAGTAATGCTCCTCCAACAGTGCAACGCTCCCTCAGTACTGCCCCTCCAACAGTGCGGTTCTCCCTCAGTACTGCCCCTGCAACAGTGCAGCACTCCCTCAGCACTGCCCCTCCGACAGTGCGGCACTCCCTCTGTACTGCCCCTCCGACAGTGCGGCGCTCCCTCAGTACTGCCCCTCCGACAGTGCGGCGCTCCCTCAGTACTGCCCCTCCAACAGTGCGGCACTCCCTCAGCACTGCCCTTCCAACAGTGCGGTACTCCCTCAGTACTGCCCCTCCGACAGTGCGGTGCTCCCTCAGTACAGCCCCTCCAACAGTGCGGCACTCCCTCAGCACTGCCCCTCCAACAGTGCGGCACTCCCTCAATACTGCCCCTCCGACAGTGCGGCGCTGCCTCAGTACTGCCCCTCCAACAGTGCAGCGCTCCCTCAGTACTGCCCCTCCGACAGTGCAGCACGCCCTTAGTAATGCCCCTCCAACAGTGCGGTTCTCCCTCAGTACTGCCCCTCCAACAGTGCAGCACTCCCTCAGCACTGCCCCTCCGACAGTGCGGCGCTCCCTCAGTACTGCCCCTCCAACAGTGCGGCACTCCATCAGCACTGCCCTTCCAACAGTGCGGTGCTCCCTCAGTACTGCCCCTCCGACAGTGCGGCACTCTCTCAGTACTGCCCCTCCGACAGTGCGGCACTCCCTCAGCACTGCCCTTCCAACAGTGCAGCGCTCCCTCAGTACTGCCCCTCCGACAGTGCGGCACTCTCTCAGTACTGCCCCTCCGACAGTGCGGCACTCTCTCAGCACTGCCCTTCCAACAGTGCGGCGCTCCCTCAGTACTGCCCCTCCAACAGTGCAGCGCTCCCTCAGTACTGCCCCTCCGACAGTGCGGCACTCCCTCAGTACTGCCCCTCCGACAGTGCGGCGCTCCCTCAGTACTGCCCCTCCAACAGTGCGGCACTCCCTGAGTACTGCCCCTCCGACAGTGCGGCGCTGCCTCAGTACTGCCCCTCCAACAGTGCGGAACTCCCTCAGTACTGCCCCTCGGACAGTGCTGCGCTCCCTCAGTACTGCCCCTCCAACAGTGCGGCACTCCCTCAGCACTGCCCCTCCAACAGTGCTGCGCTCCCTCAGTACTGCTCCTCCAACAGTGCGGCACTCCCTCAGCACTGCCCTTCCAACAGTGCAGTACTCCCTCAGTACTGCCCCTCCGACAGTGCGGCGCTCCCTCAGTACTGCCCCTCCAACAGTGCGGCACTCCCTCAGCACTGCCCCTCCAACAGTGCGGCACTCCCTCAGTACTGCCCCTCCGACAGTGCGGCGTGCCTCAGTACTGCCCCTCCAACAGTGCGGCACTCCCTCAGCACTGCCCCTCCAACAGTGCAGCGCTCCTTAAGTACTGCCCCTCCGACAGTGCAGCGCTCCCTCAGTACTGCCCCTCCAACAGTGCAGCGCTCCCTCAATACTGCCCCTCCGACAGTGCAGCACTTCCTCAGTAATGCTCCTCCAACAGTGCGGCGCTCCCTCAGTACTGCCCCTCCAACAGTGCGGCACTCCCTCAGCACTGCCCCTCCAACAGTGCGGCACTCCCTCAGTACTGCCCCTCCGACAGTGCGGCGCTGCCTCAGTACTGCCCCTCGAACAGTGCAGCGCTCCCTCAGTACTGCCCCTCCGACAGTGCAGCACGCCCTCAGTAATGCTCCTCCAACAGTGCAATGCTCCCTCAGTACTGCCCCTCCAACAGTGCGGTTCTCCCTCAGTACTGCCCCTCCAACAGTGCAGCACTCCCTCAGCACTGCCCCTCCGACAGTGCGGCGCTCCCTCAGTACTGCCCCTCCGACAGTGCGGCGTTCCCTCAGTACTGCCCCTCCAACAGTGCGGCACTCCCTCAGCACTGCCCTTCCAACAGTGCGGTACTCCCTCAGTACTGCCCCTCCGACAGTGCGGTGCACCCACAGTACAGCCCCTCCAACAGTGTGGCACTCCCTCAGCACTGCCCCTCCGACAGTGCGGCACTCCCTCAGTACTGGCCCTTCGACAGTGCGGCGCTGCCTCATTACTGCTACTCCAACAGTGCGGCACTCCCTCAGCACTGCCCTTCCAACAATGCGGAACTCCCTCAGCACTGCCCCTCCGACAGTGCGGCGCTCCCTCAGTACTGCCACTCCGACAGTGCAGCGCTCCCTCAGTACTGCCCCTCCAACAGTGCAGCGCTCCCTCAGTACTGCCCCTCCGACAGTGCGGCGCTCCCTCAGTACTGCCCCTCCGACAGTGCGGTGCTCCCTCAGTACTGCCCCTCCAACAGTGCGGCACTCCCTCAGCACTGCCCTTCCAACAGTGCGGAACTCCCTCAGTACTGCCCCTCCGACAGTGCGGCGCTCCCTCAGTACTGCCCCTCCAACAGTGCGGCACTCCCTCAGCACTGCCCCTCCAACAGTGCGGAACTCTCTCAGTACTGCCCCTCCGACAGTGCGGCGCTGCCTCAGTACTGCCCCTCCGACAGTGCAGCGCTCCCTCAGTACTGCCCCTCCAACAGTGATACACTCCCTCAGTACTGCCCCTTCGACAGTGCGGCGCTCCCTCAGTACTGCCCCTCCGACAGTGCGGCACTCCCTCAGTACTGCCCCTCCGACAGTGCGGCACTCCCTCAGTACTGCCCCTCCGACAGTGCGGCGCTCCCTCAGTACTGCCCCTCCAACAGTGCGGCACTCCATCAGCACTGCCCTTCCAACAGTGCGGTACTCCCTCAGTACTGCCCCTCCGACAGTGCGGCGCTCCCTCAGTACTGCCCCTCCGACAGTGCGGCACTCCCTCAGCACTGCCCCTCCGACAGTGCGGCGCTGCCTCAGTACTGCCCCTCCAACAGTGCGGCACTCCCTCAGCACTGCCCCTCCAACAGTGCAGCGCTCCCTCAGTACTGCCCCTCCGACAGTGCAGCGCTCCCTCAGTACTGCCCCTCCAACAGTGCAGCGCTCCCTCAGTACTGCCCCTCCGACAGTGCAGGACTCCCTCAGTAATGCTCCTCCAACAGTGCAACGCTCCCTCAGTACTGCCCCTCCAACAGTGCGGTTCTCCCTCAGTACTGCCCCTCCGACAGTGCGGCACTCCCTCAGTACTGCCCCTCCGACAGTGCGGCGCTCCCTCAGTACTGCCCCTCCAACAGTGCGGCACTCCCTAAGTACTGCCCCTCCGACAGTGCGGCGCTGCCTCAGTACTGCCCCTCCAACAGTGCGGCACTCCCTCAGCACTGCCCCTCCAACAGTGCTGCGCTCCCTCAGTACTGCTCCTCCAACAGTGCGGTACTCCCTCAGTACTGCCCCTCCGACAGTGCGGCGCTCCCTCAGCACTGCCCCTCCAACAGTGCAGCACTCCCTCAGCACTGCCCCTCCGACAGTGCGGCACTCCCTCAGTACTGCCCCTCCGACAGTGCGGCGCTCCCTCAGTACTGCCCCTCCGACAGTGCGGCGCTCCCTCAGTACTGCCCCTCCAACAGTGCGGCACTCCCTCAGCACTGCCCTTCCAACAGTGCAGCACTCCCTCAGTACTGCCCCTCCGACAGTGCGGCGCTCCCTCAGTACTGCCCCTCCAACAGTGCGGCACTCCCTCAGCACTGCCCCTCCAACAGTGCGGCACTCCCTCAGTACTGCCCCTCCGACAGTGCGGCGCTGCCTCAGCACTGCCCCTACGACAGTGCAGCGCTCCCTCAGTACTGCCCCTCCGACAGTGCAGCGCTCCCTCAGTACTGCCCCTCCAACAGTGCAGCGCTCCCTCAATACTGCCCCTCCAACAGTGCGGCACTCCCTCAGCACTGCCCCTCCAACAGTGCGGCACTCCCTCAGTACTGCCCCTCCGACAGTGCGGCGCTGCCTCAGTACTGCCCCTCCAACAGTGCAGCGCTCCCTCAGTACTGCCCCTCCAACAGTGCGGTTCTCCCTCAGTACTGCCCCTCCAACAGTGCAGCACTCCCTCAGCACTGCCCCTCCGACAGTGCGGCACTCCCTCAGTACTGCCCCTCCGACAGTGCGGCGCTCCCTCCGTACTGCCCCTCCGACAGTGCGGCGCTCCCTCAGTACTGCCCCTCCAACAGTGCGGCACTCCCTCAGCGCTGGCCTTCCAACAGTGCGGTACTCCCTCAGTACTGCCCCTCCGACAGTGCGGTGCTCCCTCTGTACAGCCCCTCCAACAGTGCGGCACTCCCTCAGCACTGCCCCTCCATCAGTGCGGCACTCCCTCAGTACTGCCCCTCCGACAGTGCGGCGCTGCCTCAGTACTGCCCCTCCAACAGTGCGGCACTCCCTCAGCACTGCCCCTTCAACAGTGCGGCGCTCCCTCAGTACTGCCACTCCGACAGTGCAGCGCTCCGTCAGTACTGCCACTCCAACAGTGCAGTGCTCCCTCAGTACTGCCCCTCCGACAGTGCGGCGCTCCCTCAGTACTGCCCCTCCGACAGTGCGGCGCTCCCTCAGTACTGCCCCTCCAACAGTACGGCACTCCCTCAGCACTGCCCTTCCAACAGTGCGGAACTCCCTGAGTACTGCCCCTCCGACAGTGCGGCGCTCCCTCAGTACTGCCCCTCCAACAGTGCGGCACTCCCTCAGCACTGCCCCTCCGACAGTGCGGAACTCCCTCAGTACTGCCCCTCCGACAGTGCGGCGCTCCCTCAGTACTGCCCCTCCAACAGTGCGGCACTCCCTCAGCACTGCCCTTCCAACAGTGCGGAACTCCCTCAGTACTGCCCCTCCAACAGTGCGGCACTCCCTCAGCACTGCCCTTCCAACAGTGCGGAACTCCCTCAGTACTGCCCCTCCAACAGTGCGGCACTCCCTCAGTACTGCCCCTCCGACAGTGCGGCGCTCCCTCAGTACTGCCCCTCCGACAGTGCGGCGCTCCCTCAGTACTGCCCCTCCAACAGTGCGGCATTCCATCAGCACTGCCCTTCCAACAGTGCGGTACTCCCTCAGTACTGCCCCTCCGACAGTGCGGCGCTCCCTCAGTACTGCCCCTCCGACAGTGCGGCACTCCCTCAGCACTGACCCTCCAACAGTGCGGCGCTGCCTCAGTACTGCCCCTCCAACAGTACGGCACTCCCTCAGCATTTGCCCCTCCAACAGTGCAGCGCTCCCTCAGTACTGCCCCTCCAACAGTGCAGCGCTCCCTCAGTACTGCCCCTCCGACAGTGCAGCACTCCCTCAGTAATGCTCCTCCAACAGTGCAACGCTCCCTCAGTACTGCCCCTCCAACAGTGCGGTTCTCCCTCAGTACTGCCCCTCCGACAGTGCGGCACTCCCTCAGTACTGCCCCTCCGACAGTGCTGCGCTCCCTCAGTACTGCCCCTCCAACAGTGCGGCACTCCCTCAGCACTGCCCCTCCAACAGTGCGGCACTCCCTCAGTACTGCTCCTCCGACAGTGCGGCGCTGCCTCAGTACTGCCCCTCCAACAGTGCGGCACTCCCTTAGCACTGCCCCTCCAACAGTGCAGCGCTCCCTCAGACTGCCCCTCCGACAGTGCAGCGCTCCCTCAGTACTGCCCCTCCAACAGTACAGCGCTCCCTCAGTACTGCCCCTCCGACAGTGCAGCACTCCCTCAGGAATGCTCCTCCAACAGTGCAACGCTCCCTCAGCACTGCCCCTCCAACAGTGCGGTTCTACCTCAGTGCTGCCCCTCCAACAGTGCAGCACTCCCTCAGCACTGCCCCTCCGACAGTGCGGCACTCCCTCAGTACTGCCCCTCCGACAGTGCGGCGCTCCCTCAGTACTGCCACTCCGACAGTGCGGCGCTCCCTCAGTACTGCCCCTCCAACAGTGCGGCGCTCCCTCAGTACTGCCACTCCGACAGTGCAGCGCTCCCTCAGTACTGCCCCTCCAACAGTGCAGCACTCCCTCAGTACTGCCCCTCCGACAGTGCGGCGCTCCCTCAGTACTGCCCCTCCAACAGTGCGGTGCTCCCTCAGTACTGCCCCTCCAACAGTGCGGCACTCCCTCAGCACTGCCCTTCCAACAGTGCGGAACTCCCTCAGTACTGCCCCTCCGACAGTGCGGCGCTCCCTCAGCACTGCCCCTCCAACAGTGCGGCACTCCCTCAGCACTGCCCCTCCAACAGTGCGGAACTCTCTCAGCACTGCCCCTCCGACTGTGCGGCGCTGCCTCAGTACTGCCCCTCCGACAGGGCAGCGCTCCCTCAGTACTGCCCCTCCAACAGTGCAGCGCTCCCTCAGTACTGCCCCTCCGACAGTGCGGCGCTCCCTCAGTACTGCCCCTTCGACAGTGCGGCGCTCCCTCAGCACTGCCCCTCCAACAGTGCAGCATTCCCTCAGCACTGGCCCTCCGACAGTGCGGCACTCCCTCAGTACTGCCCCTCCGACAGTGCGGCACTCCCTCAGTACTGCCCCTCCGACAGTGCGGCGCTCCCTCAGTACTGCCCCTCCAACAGTGCGGCACTCCATCAGCACTGACCTTCCAACATTGCGGTACTCCCTCAGTACTGCCCCTCCGACAGTGCGGCGCTCCCTCAGTACTGCCCCTCCGACAGTGCGGCACTCCCTCAGCACTGCCCCTCCGACAGTGCGGCGCTGCCTCAGTACTGCCCCTCCAACAGTGCGGCACTCCCTCAGCACTGCCCCTCCAACAGTGCAGCGCTCCCTCAGTACTGCCCCTCCGACAGTGCAGCGCTCCCTCAGTACTGCCCCTCCAACAGTGCAGCGCTCCCTCAGTACTGCCCCTCCGACAGTGCAGGACTCCCTCAGTAATGCTCCTCCAACAGTGCAACGCTCCCTCAGTACTGCCCCTCCAACAGTGCGGTTCTCCCTCAGTACTGCCCCTCCGACAGTGCGGCACTCCCTCAGTACTGCCCCTCCGACAGTGCGGCGCTCCCTCAGTACTGCCCCTCCAACAGTGCGGCACTCCCTCAGTACTGCCCCTCCAACAGTGCAGCGCTCCCTCAGTACTGCCCCTCCGACAGTGCAGGACTCCCTCAGTAATGCTCCTCCAACAGTGCAACGCTCCCTCAGTACTGCCCCTCCAACAGTGCGGTTCTCCCTCAGTACTGCCCCTCCGACAGTGCGGCACTCCCTCAGTACTGCCCCTCCGACAGTGCGGCGCTCCCTCAGTACTGCCCCTCTAACAGTGCGGCACTCCCTCAGTACTGCCCCTCCGACAGTGCGGCGCTGACTCAGTACTGCCCCTCCAACAGTGCGGCACTCCCTCAGTACTGCTCCTCCAACAGTGCGGTACTCCCTCAGTACTGCCCCTCCGACAGTGCGGCGCTCCCTCAGTACTGCCCCTCCGACAGTGCGGCGCTCCCTCAGTACTGCCCCTCCAACAGTGCGGCACTCCCTCAGCACTGCCCTTCCAACAGTGCAGCACTCCCTCAGTACTGCCCCTCCGACAGTGCGGCGCTCCCTCAGTACTGCCCCTCCAACAGTGCGGCACTCCCTCAGCACTGCCCCTCCAACAGTGCGGCACTCCCTCAGTACTGCCCCTCCGACAGTGCGGCGCTGCCTCAGTACTGCCCCTACAACAGTGCAGCACTCCCTCAGCACTGCCCCTCCAACAGTGCAGCGCTCCCTCAGTACTGCCCCTCCGACAGTGCAGCGCTCCCTCAGTACTGCCCCTCCAACAGTGCAGCGCTCCCTCAATACTGCCCCTCCGACAGTGCAGCACTTCCTCAGTAATGCTCCTCCAACAGTGCGGCGCTCCCTCAGTACTGCCCCTCCAACAGTGCGGCACTCCCTCAGCACTGCCCCTCCAACAGTGCGGCACTCCCTCAGTACTGCCCCTCCGACAGTGCGGCGCTGCCTCAGTACTGCCCCTCCAACAGGGCAGCGCTCCCTCAGTACTGCCCCTCCGACAGTGCAGCACGCCCTCAGTAATGCTCCTCCTACAGTGCAACGCTCCCTCAGTACTGCCCCTCCGACAGTGCGGTTCTCCCTCAGTACTGCCCCTCCAACAGTGCAGCACTCCCTCAGCACTGCCCCTCCGACAGTGCGGCACTCCCTCAGTACTGCCCCTCCGACAGTGCGGCGCTCCCTCAGTACTGCCCCTCCGACAGTGCGGCGCTCCCTCAGTACTGCCCCTCCAACAGTGCGGCACTCCCTCAGCGCTGCCCTTCCAACAGTGCGGTACTCCCTCAGTACTGCCCCTCCGACAGTGCGGTGCTCCCTCTGTACAGACCCTCCAACAGTGCGGCACTCCCTCAGCACTGCCCCTCCAACAGTGCGGCACTCCCTCAGTACTGCCCCTCCGACAGTGCAGCGCTCCGTCAGTACTGCCCCTCCAACAGTGCAGCGCTCCCTCAGCACTGCCCCTCCGACAGTGCGGCGCTCCCTCAGTACTGCCCCTCCGACAGTGCGGCGCTCCCTCAGTACTGCCCCTCCAACAGTGCGGCACTCCCTCAGCACTGCCCTTCCAACAGTGCGGAACTCCCTCAGTACTGCCCCTCCGACAGTGCGGCGCTCCCTCAGTACTGCCCCTCCAACAGTGCGGCACTCCCTCAGCACTGCCCCTCCAACAGTGCGGAACTCCCTCAGTACTGCCCCTCCGACAGTGCGGCGCTCCCTCAGTACTGCCCCTCCAACAGTGCGGCACTCCCTCAGCACTGCCCTTCCAACATTGCGGAACTCCCTCAGTACTGCCCCTCCAACAGTGCGGCACTCCCTCAGTACTGCCTCTCCGACAGTGCGGCGCTCCCTCAGTACTGCCCCTCCGACAGTGCGGCGCTCCCTCAGTACTGCCCCTCCAACAGTGCGGCATTCCATCAGCACTGCCCTTCCAACAGTGCGGTACTCCCTCAGTACTGCCCCTCCGACAGTGCGGCGCTCCCTCAGTACTGCCCCTCCGATAGTGCGGCACTCCCTCAGCACTGACCCTCCAACAGTGCGGCGCTGCCTCAGTACTGCCCCTCCAACAGTGCGGCACTCCCTCAGCATTTGCCCCTCCAACAGTGCAGCGCTCCCTCAGTACTGCCCCTCTGACAGTGCAGCGATCCCTCAGTACTGCCCCTCCAACAGTGCAGCGCTCCCTCAGTATTGCCCCTCCGACAGTGCAGCACTCCCTCAGTAATGCTCCTCCAACAGTGCAACGCTCCCTCAGTACTGCCCCTCCAACAGTGCGGTTCTCCCTCAGTACTGCCCCTCCGACAGTGCGGTACTCCCTCAGTACTGCCCCTCCGACAGTGCGGTGCTCCCTCTGTACTGCCCCTCCGACAGTGCGGTACTCCCTCAGTACTGCCCCTCCGACAGTGCGGTACTCCCTCAGTACTGCCCCTCCGACAGTGCGGTACTCCCTCAGTACTGCCCCTCCGACAGTGCGGTACTCCCTCAGTACTGCCCCTCCGACAGTGCAGCGCTCCCTCAGTACTGCCCCTCCAACAGTACAGCGCTCCCTCAGTACTGCCCCTCCGACAGTGCAGCACTCCCTCAGGAATGCTCCTCCAACAGTGCAACGCTCCCTCAGCACTGCCCCTCCAACAGTGCGGTTCTACCTCAGTACTGCCCCTCCGACAGTGCGGCGCTGCCTCAGTACTGCCCCTCCGACAGTGCGGCACTCCCTCAGTACTGCCCCTCCGACAGTGCAGCGCTCCCTCAGTACTGCCCCTCCGACAGTGCGGCGCTCCCTCAGTACTGCCCCTCCAACAGTGCGGCACTCCCTCAGCACTGCCCTTCCAACAGTGTGGTACTCCCTCAGTACTGCCCCTCCGACAGTGCGGCGCTCCCTCAGTACTGCCCCTCCGACAGTGCGGCGCTCCCTCAGTACTGCCCCTCCGACAGTGCGGCACTCCCTCAGCACTGCCCCTCCGACAGTGCGGCGCTGCCTCAGTACTGCCCCTCCAACAGTGCGGCACTCCCTCAGCACTGCCCCTCCAACAGTGCAGCGCTCCCTCAGTACTGCCCCGCCGACAGTGCAGCGCTCCCTCAGTACTGCCCCTCCAACAGTGCAGCGCTCCCTCAGTACTGCCCCTCCGACAGTGCAGCACTCCCTCAGTAATGCTCCTCCAACAGTGCAACGCTCGCTCAGTACTGCCCCTCCAACAGTGCGGTTCTCCCTCAGTACTGCCCCTCCGACAGTGCGGCACTCCCTCAGTACTGCCCCTCCGACAGTGCGGCGCTCCCTCAGTACTGCCCCTCCGACAGTGCGGCGCTCCCTCAGTACTGCCCCTCCGACAGTGCGGCACTCCCTCAGCACTGCCCTTCCAACAGTGCAGTACTCCCTCAGCACTGCCCCTCCAACAGTGCTGCGCTCCCTCAGTACTGCTCCTCCAACAGTGCGGTACTCCCTCAGTACTGCCCCTCCGACAGTGCGGCGCTCCCTCAGCACTGCCCCTCCAACAGTGCAGCACTCCCTCAGCACTGCCCCTCCGACAGTGCGGCACTCCCTCAGTACTGCCCCTCCGACAGTGCGGCGCTCCCTCAGCACTGCCCCTCCGTCAGTGCGGCGCTCCCTCAGTACTGCCCCTCCAACAGTGCGGCACTCCCTCAGCACTGCCCTTCCAACAGTGCAGTCCTCCCTCTGTACTGCCCCTCCGACAGTGCGGCGCTCCCTCAGTACTGCCCCTCCAACAGTGCGGCACTCCCTCAGCACTGCCCCTCCAACAGTGCGGCACTCCCTCAGTACTGCCCCTCCGACAGTGCGGCGCTCCCTCAGTACTGCCCCTCCAACAGTGCAGCACTTCCTCAGTAATGCTCCTCCAACAGTGCGGCGCTCCCTCAGTACTGCCCCTCCAACAGTGCGGCACTCCCTCAGCACTGCCCCTCCAACAGTGCGGCACTCCCTCAGCACTGCCCCTCCGACAGTGCGGCGCTCCCTCAGTACTGCCCCTCCAACAGTGCGGCACTCCCTCAGCACTGCCCCTCCAACAGTGCGGCACTCCCTCAGTACTGCCCCTCCGACAGTGCGGCGCTGCCTCAGTACTGCCCCTCCAACAGTGCAGCGCTCCCTCAGTACTGCCCCTCCGACAGTGCAGCACGCCCTCAGTAATGCTCCTCCAACAGTGCAACGCTCCCTCAGTACTGCCCCTCCAACAGTGCGGTTCTCCCTCAGTACTGCCCCTCCAACAGTGCAGCACTCCCTCAGCACTGCCCCTCCGACAGTGCGGCACTCCTTCAGTACTGCCCCTCCGACAGTGCGGCGCTCCCTCAGCACTGCCCCTCCAACAGTGCGGCGCTCCCTCAGTACTGCCCCTCCGACAGTGCGGCGCTCCCTCAGTACTGCCCCTCCAACAGTGCGGCACTCCCTCAGCGCTGCCCTTCCAACAGTGCGGTACTCCCTCAGTACTGCCCCTCCGACAGTGCGGTGCTCCCTCTGTACAGCCCCTCCAACAGTGCGGCACTCCCTCAGCACTGCCCCTCCGACAGTGCGGCGCTGCCTCAGTACTGCCCCTCCAACAGTGCGGCGCTCCCTCAGTACTGCCACTCCGACAGTGCAGCGCTCCGTCAGTACTGCCCCTCCAACAGTGCAGCGCTCCCTCAGTACTGCCCCTCCGACAGTGCGGCGCTCCCTCAGTACTGCCCCTCCGACAGTGCGGCGCTCCCTCAGTACTGCCCCTCCAACAGTGCGGCACTCCCTCAGCACTGCCCTTCCAACAGTGCGGAACTCCCTCAGTACTGCCCCTCCGACAGTGCGGCGCTCCCTCAGTACTGCCCCTCCAACAGTGCGGCACTCCCTCAGCACTGCCCCTCCAACAGTGCGGAACTCCCTCAGTACTGCCCCTCCGACAGTGCGGCGCTCCCTCAGTACTGCCCCTCCAACAGTGCGGCACTCCCTCAGCACTGCCCTTCCAACAGTGCGGAACTCCCTCAGTACTGCCCCTCCGACAGTGCGGCACTCCCTCAGTACTGCCCCTCCGACAGTGCGGCGCTCCCTCAGTACTGCCCCTCCGACAGTGCGGCGCTCCCTCAGTACTGCCCCTCCGACAGTGCGGCACTCCCTCAGCACTGACCCTCCAACAGTGCGGCGCTGCCTCAGTACTGCCCCTCCAACAGTGCGGCACTCCCTCAGCATTTGCCCCTCCAACAGTGCAACGCTCCCTCAGTACTGCCCCTCCGACAGTGCAGCACTTCCTCAGTAATGCTCCTCCAACAGTGCGGCACTCCCTCAGTACTGCCCCTCTGACAGTGCAGCGATCCCTCAGTACTGCCCCTCCAACAGTGCAGCGCTCCCTCAGTACTGCCCCTCCGACAGTGCAGCACTCCCTCAGTAATGCCCCTCCGACAGTGCGGCGCTGCCTCAGTACTGCCCCTCCAACAGTGCGGCACTCCCTCAGCACTGCCCCTCCAACAGTGCAGCGCTCCCTCAGTACTGCCCCTCCGACAGTGCAGCGCTCCCTCAGTACTGCCCCTCCAACAGTGCAGCGCTCCCTCAGTACTGCCCCTCCGACAGTGCAGCACTCCCTCAGTAATGCTCCTCCAACAGTGCAACGCTCCCTCAGTACTGCCCCTCCAACAGTGCGGTTCTCCCTCAGTACTGCCCCTCCGACAGTGCGGCACTCCCTCAGTACTGCCCCTCCGACAGTGCGGCGCTCCCTCAGTACTGCCCCTCCGACAGTGCAGCACTCCCTCAGCACTGCCCTTCCAACAGTGCAGTACTCCCTCAGCACTGCCCCTCCAACAGTGCTGCGCTCCCTCAGTACTGCTCCTCCAACAGTGCGGTACTCCCTCAGTACTGCCCCTCCGACAGTGCAGCGCTCCCTCAGCACTGCCCCTCCAACAGTGCAGCACTCCCTCAGCACTGCCCCTCCGACAGTGCGGCACTCCCTCAGTACTGCCCCTCCAACAGTGCGGCACTCCCTCAGCACTGCCCTTCCAACAGTGCAGTCCTCCCTCAGTACTGCCCCTCCGACAGTGCGGCGCTCCCTCAGTACTGCCCCTCCAACAGTGCGGCACTCCCTCAGCACTGCCCCTCCAACAGTGCGGCACTCCCTCAGTACTGCCCCTCCGACAGTGCGGCGCTGCCTCAGTACTGCCCCTCCGACAGTGCGGCACTCCCTCAGCACTGCCCCTCCAACAGTGCAGCGCTCCCTCAGTACTGCCCCTCCGACAGTGCAGCGCTCCCTCAGTACTGCCCCTCCAACAGTGCAGCGCTCCCTCAATACTGCCCCTCCGACAGTGCAGCACTTCCTCAGTAATGCTCCTCCAACAGTGCGGCGCTCCCTCAGTACTGCCCCTCCAACAGTGCGGCACTCCCTCAGCACTGCCCCTCCAACAGTGCGGCACTCCCTCAGTACTGCCCCTCCGACAGTGCGGCGCTGCCTCAGTACTGCCCCTCCAACAGTGCGGCACTCCCTCAGCACTGCCCCTCCAACAGTGCTGCGCTCCCTCAGTACTGCTCCTCCAACAGTGCGGTACTCCCTCAGTACTGCCCCTCCGACAGTGCGGCGCTCCCTCAGCACTGCCCCTCCAACAGTGCAGCACTCCCTCAGTACTGCCCCTCCGACAGTGCGGCGCTCCCTCAGTACTGCCCCTCCAACAGTGCGGCACTCCCTCAGCACTGCCCTTCCAACAGTGCAGCACTCCCTCAGTACTGCCCCTCCGACAGTGCGGCGCTCCCTCAGTACTGCCCCTCCAACAGTGCGGCACTCCCTCAGCACTGCCCCTCCAACAGTGCGGCACTCCCTCAGTACTGCCCCTCCGACAGTGCGGCGCTGCCTCAGTACTGCCCCTACAACAGTGCAGCACTCCCTAAGCACTGCCCCTACAACAGTGCAGCGCTCCCTCAGCACTGCCCCTCCAACAGTGCAGCGCTCCCTCAGTACTGCCCCTCCGACAGTGCAGCGCTCCCTCAGTACTGCCCCTCCAACAGTGCGGCACTCCCTCAATACTGCCCCTCCAACAGTGCAGCGCTCCCTCAATACTGCCCCTCCGACAGTGCAGCACTTCCTCAGTAATGCTCCTCCAACAGTGCGGCGCTCCCTCAGTAGTGCCCCTCCAACAGTGCGGCACTCCCTCAGCACTGCCCCTCCAACAGTGCGGCACTCCCTCAGTACTGCCCCTCCGACAGTGCGGCGCTGCCTCAGTACTGGCCCTCCAACAGTGCAGCGCTCCCTCAGTACTGCCCCTCCGACAGTGCAGCACGCCCTCAGTAATGCTCCTCCAACAGTGCAACGCTCCCTCAGTACTGCCCCTCCAACAGTGCGGTTCTCCCTCAGTACTGCCCCTCCAACAGTGCGGTTCTCCCTCAGTACTGCCCCTCCAACAGTGCAGCACTCCCTCAGCACTGCCCCTCCGACAGTGCGGCACTCCCTCAGTACTGCCCCTCCGACAGTGCGGCGCTCCCTCAGTACTGCCCCTCCGACTGTGCGGCGCTCCCTCAGTACTGCCCCTCCAACAGTGCGGCACTCCCTCAGCGCTGCCCTTCCAACAGTGCGGTACTCCCTCAGTACTGCCCCTCCGACAGTGCGGTGCTCCCTCTGCACAGCCCCTCCAACAGTGCGGCACTCCCTCAGCACTGCCCCTCCAACAGTGCGGCACTCCCTCAGTACTGCCCCTCCGACAGTGCGGCACTCCCTCAGCACTGCCCCTCCAACAGTGCGGCACTCCCTCAGTACTGCCCCTCCGACAGTGCGGCGCTGCCTCAGTACTGCCCCTACAACAGTGCAGCACTCCCTAAGCACTGCCCCTACAACAGTGCAGCGCTCCCTCAGCACTGCCCCTCCAACAGTGCAGCGCTCCCTCAGTACTGCCCCTCCGACAGTGCAGCGCTCCCTCAGTACTGCCCCTCCAACAGTGCGGCACTCCCTCAATACTGCCCCTCCAACAGTGCAGCGCTCCCTCAATACTGCCCCTCCGACAGTGCAGCACTTCCTCAGTAATGCTCCTCCAACAGTGCGGCGCTCCCTCAGTAGTGCCCCTCCAACAGTGCGGCACTCCCTCAGCACTGCCCCTCCAACAGTGCGGCACTCCCTCAGTACTGCCCCTCCGACAGTGCGGCGCTGCCTCAGTACTGGCCCTCCAACAGTGCAGCGCTCCCTCAGTACTGCCCCTCCGACAGTGCAGCACGCCCTCAGTAATGCTCCTCCAACAGTGCAACGCTCCCTCAGTACTGCCCCTCCAACAGTGCGGTTCTCCCTCAGTACTGCCCCTCCAACAGTGCGGTTCTCCCTCAGTACTGCCCCTCCAACAGTGCAGCACTCCCTCAGCACTGCCCCTCCGACAGTGCGGCACTCCCTCAGTACTGCCCCTCCGACAGTGCGGCGCTCCCTCAGTACTGCCCCTCCGACTGTGCGGCGCTCCCTCAGTACTGCCCCTCCAACAGTGCGGCACTCCCTCAGCATTTGAGCCTCCAACAGTGCAGCGCTCCCTCAGTACTGCCCCTCTGACAGTGCAGCGATCCCTCAGTACTGCCCCTCCAACAGTGCAGCGCTCCCTCAGTACTGCCCCTCCGACAGTGCAGCACTCCCTCAGTAATGCTCCTCCAACAGTGCAACGCTCCCTCAGTACTGCCCCTCCAACAGTGCGGTTCTCCCTCAGTACTGCCCCTCCGACAGTGCGGCACTCCCTCAGTACTGCCCCTCCGACAGTGCTGCGCTCCCTCAGTACTGCCCCTCCAACAGTGCGGCACTCCCTCAGCACTGCCCCTCCAACAGTGCGGCACTCCCTCAGTACTGCTCCTCCGACAGTGCGGCGCTGCCTCAGTACTGCCCCTCCAACAGTGCGGCACTCCCTTAGCACTGCCCCTCCAACAGTGCAGCGCTCCCTCAGACTGCCCCTCCGACAGTGCAGCGCTCCCTCAGTACTGCCCCTTCAACAGTACAGCGCTCCCTCAGTACTGCCCCTCCGACAGTGCAGCACTCCCTCAGGAATGCTCCTCCAACAGTGCAACGCTCCCTCAGCACTGCCCCTCCAACAGTGCGGTTCTACCTCAGTACTGCCCCTCCAACAGTGCAGCACTCCCTCAGCACTGCCCCTCCGACAGTGCGGCACTCCCTCAGTACTGCCCCTCCGACAGTGCGGCGCTCCCTCAGTACTGCCCCTCCGACACTGCGGCGCTCCCTCAGTACTGCCCCTCCGACAGTGCGGCACTCCCTCAGCACTGCCCCTCCGACAGTGCGGCGCTGCCTCAGTACTGCCCCTCCAACAGTGCGGCACTCCCTCAGCACTGCCCCTCCAACAGTGCAGCGCTCCCTCAGTACTGCCCCTCCGACAGTGCAGCGCTCCCTCAGTACTGCCCCTCCAACAGTGCAGCGCTCCCTCAGTACTGCCCATCCGACAGTGCAGCACTCCCTCAGTAATGCTCCTCCAACAGTGCAACGCTCCCTCAGTACTGCCCCTCCAACAGTGCGGATCTCCCTCAGTACTGCCCCTCCGACAGTGCGGCACTCCCTCAGTACTGCCCCTCCGACAGTGCGGCGCTCCCTCAGTACTGCCCCTCCGACAGTGCGGCGCTCCCTCAGTACTGCCCCTCCGACAGTGCGGCACTCCCTCAGCACTGCCCTTCCAACAGTGCAGTACTCCCGCAGCACTGCCCCTCCAACAGTGCTGCGCTCCCTCAGTACTGCTCCTCCAACAGTGCGGTACTCCCTCAGTACTGCCCCTCCGACAGTGCGGCGCTCCCTCAGCACTGCCCCTCCAACAGTGCAGCACTCCCTCAGCACTGCCCCTCCGACAGTGCGGCACTCCCTCAGTACTGCCCCTCCGACAGTGCGGCGCTCCCTCAGTACTGCCCCTCCGTCAGTGCGGCGCTCCCTCAGTACTGCCCCTCCAACAGTGCGGCACTCCCTCAGCACTGCCCTTCCAACAGTGCAGTCCTCCCTCAGTACTGCCCCTCCGACAGTGCGGCGCTCCCTCAGTACTGCCCCTCCAACAGTGCGGCACTCCCTCAGCACTGCCCCTCCAACAGTGCGGCACTCCCTCAGTACTGCCCCTCCGACAGTGCGGCGCTGCCTCAGTACTGCCCCTCCGACAGTGCGGCACTCCCTCAGCACTGCCCCTCCAACAGTGCAGCGCTCCCTCAGTACTGCCCCTCCGACAGTGCATCGCTCCCTCAGTACTGCCCCTCCAACAGTGCAGCGCTCCCTCAATACTGCCCCTCCGACAGTGCAGCACTTCCTCAGTAATGCTCCTCCAACAGTGCGGCGCTCCCTCAGTACTGCCCCTCCAACAGTGCGGCACTCCCTCAGCACTGCCCCTCCAACAGTGCGGCACTCCCTCAGTACTGCCCCTCCGACAGTGCGGCGCTGCCTCATTACTGCCCCTCCAACAGTGCAGCGCTCCCTCAGTACTGCCCCTCCGACAGTGCAGCACGCCCTCAGTAATGCTCCTCCAACAGTGCAACGCTCCCTCAGTACTGCCCCTCCTACAGTGCGGTTCTCCCTCAGTACTGCCCCTCCAACAGTGCGGCACTCCCTCAGCACTGCCCTTCCAACAGTGCGGCGCTCCCTCAGTACTGCCCCTCCGACAGTGCGGCGCTCCCTCAGTACTGCCCCTCCAACAGTGCGGCACTCCCTCAGCACTGCCCTTCCAACAGTGCGGTACTCCCTCAGTACTGCCCCTCCGACAGTGCGGTGCTCCCTCAGTACAGCCCCTCCAACAGTGCGGCACTCCCTCAGCACTTCCCCTCCAACAGTGCGGCACTCCCTCAATACTGCCCCTCCGACAGTGCGGCGCTGCCTCAGTACTGCCCCTCCAACAGTGCAGCGCTCCCTCAGTACTGCCCCTCCGACAGTGCAGCACGCCCTTAGTAATGCCCCTCCAACAGTGCGGTTCTCCCTCAGTACTGCCCCTCCAACAGTGCAGCACTCCCTCAGCACTGCCCCTCCGACAGTGCGGCGCTCCCTCAGTACTGCCCCTCCAACAGTGCGGCACTCCATCAGCACTGCCCTTCCAACAGTGCGGTGCTCCCTCAGTACTGCCCCTCCGACAGTGCGGCACTCTCTCAGTACTGCCCCTCCGACAGTGCGGCACTCCCTCAGCACTGCCCCTCCGACAGTGCGGCGCTGCCTCAGTACTGCCCCTCCAACAGTGCGGCACTCCCTCAGCACTGCCCCTCCAACAGTGCAGCGCTCCCTCAGTACTGCCCCTCCGACAGTGCGGCACTCCCTCAGTACTGCCCCTCCGACAGTGCGGCGCTCCCTCAGTACTGCCCCTCCAACAGTGCGGCACTCCCTGAGTACTGCCCCTCCGACAGTGCGGCGCTGCCTCAGTACTGCCCCTCCAACAGTGCGGAACTCCCTCAGTACTGCCCCTCGGACAGTGCTGCGCTCCCTCAGTACTGCCCCTCCAACAGTGCGGCACTCCCTCAGCACTGCCCCTCCAACAGTGCTGCGCTCCCTCAGTACTGCTCCTCCAACAGTGCGGCACTCCCTCAGCACTGCCCTTCCAACAGTGCAGTACTCCCTCAGTACTGCCCCTCCGACAGTGCGGCGCTCCCTCAGTACTGCCCCTCCAACAGTGCGGCACTCCCTCAGCACTGCCCCTCCAACAGTGCGGCACTCCCTCAGTACTGCCCCTCCGACAGTGCGGCGTGCCTCAGTACTGCCCCTCCAACAGTGCGGCACTCCCTCAGCACTGCCCCTCCAACAGTGCAGCGCTCCTTAAGTACTGCCCCTCCGACAGTGCAGCGCTCCCTCAGTACTGCCCCTCCAACAGTGCAGCGCTCCCTCAATACTGCCCCTCCGACAGTGCAGCACTTCCTCAGTAATGCTCCTCCAACAGTGCGGCGCTCCCTCAGTACTGCCCCTCCAACAGTGCGGCACTCCCTCAGCACTGCCCCTCCAACAGTGCGGCACTCCCTCAGTACTGCCCCTCCGACAGTGCGGCGCTGCCTCAGTACTGCCCCTCGAACAGTGCAGCGCTCCCTCAGTACTGCCCCTCCGACAGTGCAGCACGCCCTCAGTAATGCTCCTCCAACAGTGCAATGCTCCCTCAGTACTGCCCCTCCAACAGTGCGGTTCTCCCTCAGTACTGCCCCTCCAACAGTGCAGCACTCCCTCAGCACTGCCCCTCCGACAGTGCGGCGCTCCCTCAGTACTGCCCCTCCGACAGTGCGGCGTTCCCTCAGTACTGCCCCTCCAACAGTGCGGCACTCCCTCAGCACTGCCCTTCCAACAGTGCGGTACTCCCTCAGTACTGCCCCTCCGACAGTGCGGTGCACCCACAGTACAGCCCCTCCAACAGTGTGGCACTCCCTCAGCACTGCCCCTCCGACAGTGCGGCACTCCCTCAGTACTGGCCCTTCGACAGTGCGGCGCTGCCTCATTACTGCCCCTCCAACAGTGCGGCACTCCCTCAGCACTGCCCTTCCAACAATGCGGAACTCCCTCAGCACTGCCCCTCCGACAGTGCGGCGCTCCCTCAGTACTGCCACTCCGACAGTGCAGCGCTCCCTCAGTACTGCCCCTCCAACAGTGCAGCGCTCCCTCAGTACTGCCCCTCCGACAGTGCGGCGCTCCCTCAGTACTGCCCCTCCGACAGTGCGGTGCTCCCTCAGTACTGCCCCTCCAACAGTGCGGCACTCCCTCAGCACTGCCCTTCCAACAGTGCGGAACTCCCTCAGTACTGCCCCTCCGACAGTGCGGCGCTCCCTCAGTACTGCCCCTCCAACAGTGCGGCACTCCCTCAGCACTGCCCCTCCAACAGTGCGGAACTCTCTCAGTACTGCCCCTCCGACAGTGCGGCGCTGCCTCAGTACTGCCCCTCCGACAGTGCAGCGCTCCCTCAGTACTGCCCCTCCAACAGTGATACACTCCCTCAGTACTGCCCCTTCGACAGTGCGGCGCTCCCTCAGTACTGCCCCTCCGACAGTGCGGCACTCCCTCAGTACTGCCCCTCCGACAGTGCGGCACTCCCTCAGTACTGCCCCTCCGACAGTGCGGCGCTCCCTCAGTACTGCCCCTCCAACAGTGCGGCACTCCATCAGCACTGCCCTTCCAACAGTGCGGTACTCCCTCAGTACTGCCCCTCCGACAGTGCGGCGCTCCCTCAGTACTGGCCCTCCGACAGTGCGGCACTCCCTCAGCACTGCCCCTCCGACAGTGCGGCGCTGCCTCAGTACTGCCCCTCCAACAGTGCGGCACTCCCTCAGCACTGCCCCTCCAACAGTGCAGCGCTCCCTCAGTACTGCCCCTCCGACAGTGCAGCGCTCCCTCAGTACTGCCCCTCCAACAGTGCAGCGCTCCCTCAGTACTGCCCCTCCGACAGTGCAGGACTCCCTCAGTAATGCTCCTCCAACAGTGCAACGCTCCCTCAGTACTGCCCCTCCAACAGTGCGGTTCTCCCTCAGTACTGCCCCTCCGACAGTGCGGCACTCCCTCAGTACTGCCCCTCCGACAGTGCGGCGCTCCCTCAGTACTGCCCCTCCAACAGTGCGGCACTCCCTAAGTACTGCCCCTCCGACAGTGCGGCGCTGCCTCAGTACTGCCCCTCCAACAGTGCGGCACTCCCTCAGCACTGCCCCTCCAACAGTGCTGCGCTCCCTCAGTACTGCTCCTCCAACAGTGCGGTACTCCCTCAGTACTGCCCCTCCGACAGTGCGGCGCTCCCTCAGCACTGCCCCTCCAACAGTGCAGCACTCCCTCAGCACTGCCCCTCCGACAGTGCGGCACTCCCTCAGTACTGCCCCTCCGACAGTGCGGCGCTCCCTCAGTACTGCCCCTCCGACAGTGCGGCGCTCCCTCAGTACTGCCCCTCCAACAGTGCGGCACTCCCTCAGCACTGCCCTTCCAACAGTGCAGCACTCCCTCAGTACTGCCCCTCCGACAGTGCGGCGCTCCCTCAGTACTGCCCCTCCAACAGTGCGGCACTCCCTCAGCACTGCCCCTCCAACAGTGCGGCACTCCCTCAGTACTGCCCCTCCGACAGTGCGGCGCTGCCTCAGCACTGCCCCTACGACAGTGCAGCGCTCCCTCAGTACTGCCCCTCCGACAGTGCAGCGCTCCCTCAGTACTGCCCCTCCAACAGTGCAGCGCTCCCTCAATACTGCCCCTCCAACAGTGCGGCACTCCCTCAGCACTGCCCCTCCAACAGTGCGGCACTCCCTCAGTACTGCCCCTCCGACAGTGCGGCGCTGCCTCAGTACTGCCCCTCCAACAGTGCAGCGCTCCCTCAGTACTGCCCCTCCAACAGTGCGGTTCTCCCTCAGTACTGCCCCTCCAACAGTGCAGCACTCCCTCAGCACTGCCCCTCCGACAGTGCGGCACTCCCTCAGTACTGCCCCTCCGACAGTGCGGCGCTCCCTCCGTACTGCCCCTCCGACAGTGCGGCGCTCCCTCAGTACTGCCCCTCCAACAGTGCGGCACTCCCTCAGCGCTGGCCTTCCAACAGTGCGGTACTCCCTCAGTACTGCCCCTCCGACAGTGCGGTGCTCCCTCTGTACAGCCCCTCCAACAGTGCGGCACTCCCTCAGCACTGCCCCTCCATCAGTGCGGCACTCCCTCAGTACTGCCCCTCCGACAGTGCGGCGCTGCCTCAGTACTGCCCCTCCAACAGTGCGGCACTCCCTCAGCACTGCCCCTTCAACAGTGCGGCGCTCCCTCAGTACTGCCACTCCGACAGTGCAGCGCTCCGTCAGTACTGCCACTCCAACAGTGCAGTGCTCCCTCAGTACTGCCCCTCCGACAGTGCGGCGCTCCCTCAGTACTGCCCCTCCGACAGTGCGGCGCTCCCTCAGTACTGCCCCTCCAACAGTACGGCACTCCCTCAGCACTGCCCTTCCAACAGTGCGGAACTCCCTGAGTACTGCCCCTCCGACAGTGCGGCGCTCCCTCAGTACTGCCCCTCCAACAGTGCGGCACTCCCTCAGCACTGCCCCTCCGACAGTGCGGAACTCCCTCAGTACTGCCCCTCCGACAGTGCGGCGCTCCCTCAGTACTGCCCCTCCAACAGTGCGGCACTCCCTCAGCACTGCCCTTCCAACAGTGCGGAACTCCCTCAGTACTGCCCCTCCAACAGTGCGGCACTCCCTCAGCACTGCCCTTCCAACAGTGCGGAACTCCCTCAGTACTGCCCCTCCAACAGTGCGGCACTCCCTCAGTACTGCCCCTCCGACAGTGCGGCGCTCCCTCAGTACTGCCCCTCCGACAGTGCGGCGCTCCCTCAGTACTGCCCCTCCAACAGTGCGGCATTCCATCAGCACTGCCCTTCCAACAGTGCGGTACTCCCTCAGTACTGCCCCTCCGACAGTGCGGCGCTCCCTCAGTACTGCCCCTCCGACAGTGCGGCACTCCCTCAGCACTGACCCTCCAACAGTGCGGCGCTGCCTCAGTACTGCCCCTCCAACAGTACGGCACTCCCTCAGCATTTGCCCCTCCAACAGTGCAGCGCTCCCTCAGTACTGCCCCTCCAACAGTGCAGCGCTCCCTCAGTACTGCCCCTCCGACAGTGCAGCACTCCCTCAGTAATGCTCCTCCAACAGTGCAACGCTCCCTCAGTACTGCCCCTCCAACAGTGCGGTTCTCCCTCAGTACTGCCCCTCCGACAGTGCGGCACTCCCTCAGTACTGCCCCTCCGACAGTGCTGCGCTCTCTCAGTACTGCCCCTCCAACAGTGCGGCACTCCCTCAGCACTGCCCCTCCAACAGTGCGGCACTCCCTCAGTACTGCTCCTCCGACAGTGCGGCGCTGCCTCAGTACTGCCCCTCCAACAGTGCGGCACTCCCTTAGCACTGCCCCTCCAACAGTGCAGCGCTCCCTCAGACTGCCCCTCCGACAGTGCAGCGCTCCCTCAGTACTGCCCCTCCAACAGTACAGCGCTCCCTCAGTACTGCCCCTCCGACAGTGCAGCACTCCCTCAGGAATGCTCCTCCAACAGTGCAACGCTCCCTCAGCACTGCCCCTCCAACAGTGCGGTTCTACCTCAGTGCTGCCCCTCCAACAGTGCAGCACTCCCTCAGCACTGCCCCTCCGACAGTGCGGCACTCCCTCAGTACTGCCCCTCCGACAGTGCGGCGCTCCCTCAGTACTGCCACTCCGACAGTGCGGCGCTCCCTCAGTACTGCCCCTCCAACAGTGCGGCGCTCCCTCAGTACTGCCACTCCGACAGTGCAGCGCTCCCTCAGTACTGCCCCTCCAACAGTGCAGCACTCCCTCAGTACTGCCCCTCCGACAGTGCGGCGCTCCCTCAGTACTGCCCCTCCAACAGTGCGGTGCTCCCTCAGTACTGCCCCTCCAACAGTGCGGCACTCCCTCAGCACTGCCCTTCCAACAGTGCGGAACTCCCTCAGTACTGCCCCTCCGACAGTGCGGCGCTCCCTCAGCACTGCCCCTCCAACAGTGCGGCACTCCCTCAGCACTGCCCCTCCAACAGTGCGGAACTCTCTCAGCACTGCCCCTCCGACTGTGCGGCGCTGCCTCAGTACTGCCCCTCCGACAGGGCAGCGCTCCCTCAGTACTGCCCCTCCAACAGTGCAGCGCTCCCTCAGTACTGCCCCTCCGACAGTGCGGCGCTCCCTCAGTACTGCCCCTTCGACAGTGCGGCGCTCCCTCAGCACTGCCCCTCCAACAGTGCAGCATTCCCTCAGCACTGGCCCTCCGACAGTGCGGCACTCCCTCAGTACTGCCCCTCCGACAGTGCGGCACTCCCTCAGTACTGCCCCTCCGACAGTGCGGCGCTCCCTCAGTACTGCCCCTCCAACAGTGCGGCACTCCATCAGCACTGACCTTCCAACATTGCGGTACTCCCTCAGTACTGCCCCTCCGACAGTGCGGCGCTCCCTCAGTACTGCCCCTCCGACAGTGCGGCACTCCCTCAGCACTGCCCCTCCGACAGTGCGGCGCTGCCTCAGTACTGCCCCTCCAACAGTGCGGCACTCCCTCAGCACTGCCCCTCCAACAGTGCAGCGCTCCCTCAGTACTGCCCCTCCGACAGTGCAGCGCTCCCTCAGTACTGCCCCTCCAACAGTGCAGCGCTCCCTCAGTACTGCCCCTCCGACAGTGCAGGACTCCCTCAGTAATGCTCCTCCAACAGTGCAACGCTCCCTCAGTACTGCCCCTCCAACAGTGCGGTTCTCCCTCAGTACTGCCCCTCCGACAGTGCGGCACTCCCTCAGTACTGCCCCTCCGACAGTGCGGCGCTCCCTCAGTACTGCCCCTCCAACAGTGCGGCACTCCCTCAGTACTGCCCCTCCAACAGTGCAGCGCTCCCTCAGTACTGCCCCTCCGACAGTGCAGGACTCCCTCAGTAATGCTCCTCCAACAGTGCAACGCTCCCTCAGTACTGCCCCTCCAACAGTGCGGTTCTCCCTCAGTACTGCCCCTCCGACAGTGCGGCACTCCCTCAGTACTGCCCCTCCGACAGTGCGGCGCTCCCTCAGTACTGCCCCTCTAACAGTGCGGCACTCCCTCAGTACTGCCCCTCCGACAGTGCGGCGCTGACTCAGTACTGCCCCTCCAACAGTGCGGCACTCCCTCAGTACTGCTCCTCCAACAGTGCGGTACTCCCTCAGTACTGCCCCTCCGACAGTGCGGCGCTCCCTCAGTACTGCCCCTCCGACAGTGCGGCGCTCCCTCAGTACTGCCCCTCCGACAGTGCGGCACTCCCTCAGCACTGCCCTTCCAACAGTGCAGCACTCCCTCAGTACTGCCCCTCCGACAGTGCGGCGCTCCCTCAGTACTGCCCCTCCAACAGTGCGGCACTCCCTCAGCACTGCCCCTCCAACAGTGCGGCACTCCCTCAGTACTGCCCCTCCGACAGTGCGGCGCTGCCTCAGTACTGCCCCTACAACAGTGCAGCACTCCCTCAGCACTGCCCCTCCAACAGTGCAGCGCTCCCTCAGTACTGCCCCTCCGACAGTGCAGCGCTCCCTCAGTACTGCCCCTCCAACAGTGCAGCGCTCCCTCAATACTGCCCCTCCGACAGTGCAGCACTTCCTCAGTAATGCTCCTCCAACAGTGCGGCGCTCCCTCAGTACTGCCCCTCCAACAGTGCGGCACTCCCTCAGCACTGCCCCTCCAACAGTGCGGCACTCCCTCAGTACTGCCCCTCCGACAGTGCGGCGCTGCCTCAGTACTGCCCCTCCAACAGGGCAGCGCTCCCTCAGTACTGCCCCTCCGACAGTGCAGCACGCCCTCAGTAATGCTCCTCCAACAGTGCAACGCTCCCTCAGTACTGCCCCTCCGACAGTGCGGTTCTCCCTCAGTACTGCCCCTCCAACAGTGCAGCACTCCCTCAGCACTGCCCCTCCGACAGTGCGGCACTCCCTCAGTACTGCCCCTCCGACAGTGCGGCGCTCCCTCAGTACTGCCCCTCCGACAGTGCGGCGCTCCCTCAGTACTGCCCCTCCAACAGTGCGGCACTCCCTCAGCGCTGCCCTTCCAACAGTGCGGTACTCCCTCAGTACTGCCCCTCCGACAGTGCGGTGCTCCCTCTGTACAGCCCCTCCAACAGTGCGGCACTCCCTCAGCACTGCCCCTCCAACAGTGCGGCACTCCCTCAGTACTGCCCCTCCGACAGTGCAGCGCTCCGTCAGTACTGCCCCTCCAACAGTGCAGCGCTCCCTCAGCACTGCCCCTCCGACAGTGCGGCGCTCCCTCAGTACTGCCCCTCCGACAGTGCGGCGCTCCCTCAGTACTGCCCCTCCAACAGTGCGGCACTCCCTCAGCACTGCCCTTCCAACAGTGCGGAACTCCCTCAGTACTGCCCCTCCGACAGTGCGGCGCTCCCTCAGTACTGCCCCTCCAACAGTGCGGCACTCCCTCAGCACTGCCCCTCCAACAGTGCGGAACTCCCTCAGTACTGCCCCTCCGACAGTGCGGCGCTCCCTCAGTACTGCCCCTCCAACAGTGCGGCACTCCCTCAGCACTGCCCTTCCAACATTGCGGAACTCCCTCAGTACTGCCCCTCCAACAGTGCGGCACTCCCTCAGTACTGCCTCTCCGACAGTGCGGCGCTCCCTCAGTACTGCCCCTCCGACAGTGCGGCGCTCCCTCAGTACTGCCCCTCCAACAGTGCGGCATTCCATCAGCACTGCCCTTCCAACAGTGCGGTACTCCCTCAGTACTGCCCCTCCGACAGTGCGGCGCTCCCTCAGTACTGCCCCTCCGATAGTGCGGCACTCCCTCAGCACTGACCCTCCAACAGTGCGGCGCTGCCTCAGTACTGCCCCTCCAATAGTGCGGCACTCCCTCAGCATTTGCCCCTCCAACAGTGCAGCGCTCCCTCAGTACTGCCCCTCTGACAGTGCAGCGATCCCTCAGTACTGCCCCTCCAACAGTGCAGCGCTCCCTCAGTATTGCCCCTCCGACAGTGCAGCACTCCCTCAGTAATGCTCCTCCAACAGTGCAACGCTCCCTCAGTACTGCCCCTCCAACAGTGCGGTTCTCCCTCAGTACTGCCCCTCCGACAGTGCGGTACTCCCTCAGTACTGCCCCTCCGACAGTGCGGTGCTCCCTCTGTACTGCCCCTCCGACAGTGCGGTACTCCCTCAGTACTGCCCCTCCGACAGTGCGGTACTCCCTCAGTACTGCCCCTCCGACAGTGCGGTACTCCCTCAGTACTGCCCCTCCGACAGTGCGGTACTCCCTCAGTACTGCCCCTCCGACAGTGCAGCGCTCCCTCAGTACTGCCCCTCCAACAGTACAGCGCTCCCTCAGTACTGCCCCTCCGACAGTGCAGCACTCCCTCAGGAATGCTCCTCCAACAGTGCAACGCTCCCTCAGCACTGCCCCTCCAACAGTGCGGTTCTACCTCAGTACTGCCCCTCCGACAGTGCGGCGCTGCCTCAGTACTGCCCCTCCGACAGTGCGGCACTCCCTCAGTACTGCCCCTCCGACAGTGCAGCGCTCCCTCAGTACTGCCCCTCCGACAGTGCGGCGCTCCCTCAGTACTGCCCCTCCAACAGTGCGGCACTCCCTCAGCACTGCCCTTCCAACAGTGTGGTACTCCCTCAGTACTGCCCCTCCGACAGTGCGGCGCTCCCTCAGTACTGCCCCTCCGACAGTGCGGCGCTCCCTCAGTACTGCCCCTCCGACAGTGCGGCACTCCCTCAGCACTGCCCCTCCGACAGTGCGGCGCTGCCTCAGTACTGCCCCTCCAACAGTGCGGCACTCCCTCAGCACTGCCCCTCCAACAGTGCAGCGCTCCCTCAGTACTGCCCCGCCGACAGTGCAGCGCTCCCTCAGTACTGCCCCTCCAACAGTGCAGCGCTCCCTCAGTACTGCCCCTCCGACAGTGCAGCACTCCCTCAGTAATGCTCCTCCAACAGTGCAACGCTCGCTCAGTACTGCCCCTCCAACAGTGCGGTTCTCCCTCAGTACTGCCCCTCCGACAGTGCGGCACTCCCTCAGTACTGCCCCTCCGACAGTGCGGCGCTCCCTCAGTACTGCCCCTCCGACAGTGCGGCGCTCCCTCAGTACTGCCCCTCCGACAGTGCGGCACTCCCTCAGCACTGCCCTTCCAACAGTGCAGTACTCCCTCAGCACTGCCCCTCCAACAGTGCTGCGCTCCCTCAGTACTGCTCCTCCAACAGTGCGGTACTCCCTCAGTACTGCCCCTCCGACAGTGCGGCGCTCCCTCAGCACTGCCCCTCCAACAGTGCAGCACTCCCTCAGCACTGCCCCTCCGACAGTGCGGCACTCCCTCAGTACTGCCCCTCCGACAGTGCGGCGCTCCCTCAGCACTGCCCCTCCGTCAGTGCGGCGCTCCCTCAGTACTGCCCCTCCAACAGTGCGGCACTCCCTCAGCACTGCCCTTCCAACAGTGCAGTCCTCCCTCTGTACTGCCCCTCCGACAGTGCGGCGCTCCCTCAGTACTGCCCCTCCAACAGTGCGGCACTCCCTCAGCACTGCCCCTCCAACAGTGCGGCACTCCCTCAGTACTGCCCCTCCGACAGTGCGGCGCTCCCTCAGTACTGCCCCTCCAACAGTGCAGCACTTCCTCAGTAATGCTCCTCCAACAGTGCGGCGCTCCCTCAGTACTGCCCCTCCAACAGTGCGGCACTCCCTCAGCACTGCCCCTCCAACAGTGCGGCACTCCCTCAGCACTGCCCCTCCGACAGTGCGGCGCTCCCTCAGTACTGCCCCTCCAACAGTGCGGCACTCCCTCAGCACTGCCCCTCCAACAGTGCAGCGCTCCCTCAGTACTGCCCCTCCGACAGTGCAGCACGCCCTCAGTAATGCTCCTCCAACAGTGCAACGCTCCCTCAGTACTGCCCCTCCAACAGTGCGGTTCTCCCTCAGTACTGCCCCTCCAACAGTGCAGCACTCCCTCAGCACTGCCCCTCCGACAGTGCGGCACTCCTTCAGTACTGCCCCTCCGACAGTGCGGCGCTCCCTCAGCACTGCCCCTCCAACAGTGCGGCGCTCCCTCAGTACTGCCCCTCCGACAGTGCGGCGCTCCCTCAGTACTGCCCCTCCAACAGTGCGGCACTCCCTCAGCGCTGCCCTTCCAACAGTGCGGTACTCCCTCAGTACTGCCCCTCCGACAGTGCGGTGCTCCCTCTGTACAGCCCCTCCAACAGTGCGGCACTCCCTCAGCACTGCCCCTCCAACAGTGCGGCACTCCCTCAGTACTGCCCCTCCGACAGTGCGGCGCTGCCTCAGTACTGCCCCTCCAACAGTGCGGCGCTCCCTCAGTACTGCCACTCCGACAGTGCAGCGCTCCGTCAGTACTGCCCCTCCAACAGTGCAGCGCTCCCTCAGTACTGCCCCTCCGACAGTGCGGCGCTCCCTCAGTACTGCCCCTCCGACAGTGCGGCGCTCCCTCAGTACTGCCCCTCCAACAGTGCGGCACTCCCTCAGCACTGCCCTTCCAACAGTGCGGAACTCCCTCAGTACTGCCCCTCCGACAGTGCGGCGCTCCCTCAGTACTGCCCCTCCAACAGTGCGGCACTCCCTCAGCACTGCCCCTCCAACAGTGCGGAACTCCCTCAGTACTGCCCCTCCGACAGTGCGGCGCTCCCTCAGTACTGCCCCTCCAACAGTGCGGCACTCCCTCAGCACTGCCCTTCCAACAGTGCGGAACTCCCTCAGTACTGCCCCTCCGACAGTGCGGCACTCCCTCAGTACTGCCCCTCCGACAGTGCGGCGCTCCCTCAGTACTGCCCCTCCGACAGTGCGGCGCTCCCTCAGTACTGCCCCTCCGACAGTGCGGCACTCCCTCAGCACTGACCCTCCGACAGTGCAGCACTTCCTCAGTAATGCTCCTCCAACAGTGCGGCACTCCCTCAGTACTGCCCCTCTGACAGTGCAGCGATCCCTCAGTACTGCCCCTCCAACAGTGCAGCGCTCCCTCAGTACTGCCCCTCCGACAGTGCAGCACTCCCTCAGTAATGCCCCTCCGACAGTGCGGCGCTGCCTCAGTACTGCCCCTCCAACAGTGCGGCACTCCCTCAGCACTGCCCCTCCAACAGTGCAGCGCTCCCTCAGTACTGCCCCTCCGACAGTGCAGCGCTCCCTCAGTACTGCCCCTCCAACAGTGCAGCGCTCCCTCAGTACTGCCCCTCCGACAGTGCAGCACTCCCTCAGTAATGCTCCTCCAACAGTGCAACGCTCCCTCAGTACTGCCCCTCCAACAGTGCGGTTCTCCCTCAGTACTGCCCCTCCGACAGTGCGGCACTCCCTCAGTACTGCCCCTCCGACAGTGCGGCGCTCCCTCAGTACTGCCCCTCCGACAGTGCAGCACTCCCTCAGCACTGCCCTTCCAACAGTGCAGTACTCCCTCAGCACTGCCCCTCCAACAGTGCTGCGCTCCCTCAGTACTGCTCCTCCAACAGTGCGGTACTCCCTCAGTACTGCCCCTCCGACAGTGCAGCGCTCCCTCAGCACTGCCCCTCCAACAGTGCAGCACTCCCTCAGCACTGCCCCTCCGACAGTGCGGCACTCCCTCAGTACTGCCCCTCCAACAGTGCGGCACTCCCTCAGCACTGCCCTTCCAACAGTGCAGTCCTCCCTCAGTACTGCCCCTCCGACAGTGCGGCGCTCCCTCAGTACTGCCCCTCCAACAGTGCGGCACTCCCTCAGCACTGCCCCTCCAACAGTGCGGCACTCCCTCAGTACTGCCCCTCCGACAGTGCGGCGCTGCCTCAGTACTGCCCCTCCGACAGTGCGGCACTCCCTCAGCACTGCCCCTCCAACAGTGCAGCGCTCCCTCAGTACTGCCCCTCCGACAGTGCAGCGCTCCCTCAGTACTGCCCCTCCAACAGTGCAGCGCTCCCTCAATACTGCCCCTCCGACAGTGCAGCACTTCCTCAGTAATGCTCCTCCAACAGTGCGGCGCTCCCTCAGTACTGCCCCTCCAACAGTGCGGCACTCCCTCAGCACTGCCCCTCCAACAGTGCGGCACTCCCTCAGTACTGCCCCTCCGACAGTGCGGCGCTGCCTCAGTACTGCCCCTCCAACAGTGCGGCACTCCCTCAGCACTGCCCCTCCAACAGTGCTGCGCTCCCTCAGTACTGCTCCTCCAACAGTGCGGTACTCCCTCAGTACTGCCCCTCCGACAGTGCGGCGCTCCCTCAGCACTGCCCCTCCAACAGTGCAGCACTCCCTCAGTACTGCCCCTCCGACAGTGCGGCGCTCCCTCAGTACTGCCCCTCCAACAGTGCGGCACTCCCTCAGCACTGCCCTTCCAACAGTGCAGCACTCCCTCAGTACTGCCCCTCCGACAGTGCGGCGCTCCCTCAGTACTGCCCCTCCAACAGTGCGGCACTCCCTCAGCACTGCCCCTCCAACAGTGCGGCACTCCCTCAGTACTGCCCCTCCGACAGTGCGGCGCTGCCTCAGTACTGCCCCTACAACAGTGCAGCACTCCCTAAGCACTGCCCCTACAACAGTGCAGCGCTCCCTCAGCACTGCCCCTCCAACAGTGCAGCGCTCCCTCAGTACTGCCCCTCCGACAGTGCAGCGCTCCCTCAGTACTGACCCTCCAACAGTGCGGCGCTGCCTCAGTACTGCCCCTCCAACAGTGCGGCACTCCCTCAGCATTTGCCCCTCCAACAGTGCAACGCTCCCTCAGTACTGCCCCTCCGACAGTGCAGCACTTCCTCAGTAATGCTCCTCCAACAGTGCGGCACTCCCTCAGTACTGCCCCTCTGACAGTGCAGCGATCCCTCAGTACTGCCCCTCCAACAGTGCAGCACTCCCTCAGTAATGCCCCTCCGACAGTGCGGCGCTGCCTCAGTACTGCCCCTCCAACAGTGCGGCACTCCCTCAGCACTGCCCCTCCAACAGTGCAGCGCTCCCTCAGTACTGCCCCTCCGACAGTGCAGCGCTCCCTCAGTACTGCCCCTCCAACAGTGCAGCGCTCCCTCAGTACTGCCCCTCCGACAGTGCAGCACTCCCTCAGTAATGCTCCTCCAACAGTGCAACGCTCCCTCAGTACTGCCCCTCCAACAGTGCGGTTCTCCCTCAGTACTGCCCCTCCGACAGTGCGGCACTCCCTCAGTACTGCCCCTCCGACAGTGCGGCGCTCCCTCAGTACTGCCCCTCCGACAGTGCGGCACTCCCTCAGCACTGCCCTTCCAACAGTGCAGTACTCCCTCAGCACTGCCCCTCCAACAGTGCTGCGCTCCCTCAGTACTGCTCCTCCAACAGTGCGGTACTCCCTCAGTACTGCCCCTCCGACAGTGCAGCGCTCCCTCAGCACTGCCCCTCCAACAGTGCAGCACTCCCTCAGCACTGCCCCTCCGACAGTGCGGCACTCCCTCAGTACTGCCCCTCCAACAGTGCGGCACTCCCTCAGCACTGCCCTTCCAACAGTGCAGTCCTCCCTCAGTACTGCCCCTCCGACAGTGCGGCGCTCCCTCAGTACTGCCCCTCCAACAGTGCGGCACTCCCTCAGCACTGCCCCTCCAACAGTGCGGCACTCCCTCAGTACTGCCCCTCCGACAGTGCGGCGCTGCCTCAGTACTGCCCCTCCGACAGTGCGGCACTCCCTCAGCACTGCCCCTCCAACAGTGCAGCGCTCCCTCAGTACTGCCCCTCCGACAGTGCAGCGCTCCCTCAGTACTGCCCCTCCAACAGTGCAGCGCTCCCTCAATACTGCCCCTCCGACAGTGCAGCACTTCCTCAGTAATGCTCCTCCAACAGTGCGGCGCTCCCTCAGTACTGCCCCTCCAACAGTGCGGCACTCCCTCAGCACTGCCCCTCCAACAGTGCGGCACTCCCTCAGTACTGCCCCTCCGACAGTGCGGCGCTGCCTCAGTACTGCCCCTCCAACAGTGCGGCACTCCCTCAGCACTGCCCCTCCAACAGTGCTGCGCTCCCTCAGTACTGCTCCTCCAACAGTGCGGTACTCCCTCAGTACTGCCCCTCCGACAGTGCGGCGCTCCCTCAGCACTGCCCCTCCAACAGTGCAGCACTCCCTCAGTACTGCCCCTCCGACAGTGCGGCGCTCCCTCAGTACTGCCCCTCCAACAGTGCGGCACTCCCTCAGCACTGCCCTTCCAACAGTGCAGCACTCCCTCAGTACTGCCCCTCCGACAGTGCGGCGCTCCCTCAGTACTGCCCCTCCAACAGTGCGGCACTCCCTCAGCACTGCCCCTCCAACAGTGCGGCACTCCCTCAGTACTGCCCCTCCGACAGTGCGGCGCTGCCTCAGTACTGCCCCTACAACAGTGCAGCACTCCCTAAGCACTGCCCCTACAACAGTGCAGCGCTCCCTCAGCACTGCCCCTCCAACAGTGCAGCGCTCCCTCAGTACTGCCCCTCCGACAGTGCAGCGCTCCCTCAGTACTGCCCCTCCAACAGTGCGGCACTCCCTCAATACTGCCCCTCCAACAGTGCAGCGCTCCCTCAATACTGCCCCTCCGACAGTGCAGCACTTCCTCAGTAATGCTCCTCCAACAGTGCGGCGCTCCCTCAGTAGTGCCCCTCCAACAGTGCGGCACTCCCTCAGCACTGCCCCTCCAACAGTGCGGCACTCCCTCAGTACTGCCCCTCCGACAGTGCGGCGCTGCCTCAGTACTGGCCCTCCGACAGTGCAGCGCTCCCTCAGTACTGCCCCTCCGACAGTGCAGCACGCCCTCAGTAATGCTCCTCCAACAGTGCAACGCTCCCTCAGTACTGCCCCTCCAACAGTGCGGTTCTCCCTCAGTACTGCCCCTCCAACAGTGCGGTTCTCCCTCAGTACTGCCCCTCCAACAGTGCAGCACTCCCTCAGCACTGCCCCTCCGACAGTGCGGCACTCCCTCAGTACTGCCCCTCCGACAGTGCGGCGCTCCCTCAGTACTGCCCCTCCGACTGTGCGGCGCTCCCTCAGTACTGCCCCTCCAACAGTGCGGCACTCCCTCAGCGCTGCCCTTCCAACAGTGCGGTACTCCCTCAGTACTGCCCCTCCGACAGTGCGGTGCTCCCTCTGCACAGCCCCTCCAACAGTGCGGCACTCCCTCAGCACTGCCCCTCCAACAGTGCGGCACTCCCTCAGTACTGCCCCTCCGACAGTGCGGCGCTGCCTCAGTACTGTCCCTCCAACAGTGCGGCACTCCCTCAGCACTGCCCCTTCAACAGTGCGGCGCTCCCTCAGTACTGCCACTCCGACAGTGCAGCGCTCCCTCAGTACTGCCCCTCCAACAGTGCGGCACTCCCTCAGTACTGCCCCTCCGACAGTGCAGCGCTCCGTCAGTACTGCCCCTCCAACAGTGCAGCGCTCCCTCAGTACTGCCCCTCCGACAGTGCGGCGCTCCCTCAGTACTGCCCCTCCGACAGTGCGGCGCTCCCTCAGTACTGCCCCTCCAACAGTGCGGCACTCCCTCAGCACTGCCCTTCCAACAGTGCGGAACTCCCTCAGTACTGCCCCTCCGACAGTGCGGCGCTCCCTCAGTACTGCCCCTCCAACAGTGCGGCACTCCCTCAGCACTGCCCCTCCAACAGTGCGGAACTCCCTCAGTACTGCCCCTCCGACAGTGCGGCGCTCCCTCAGTACTGCCCCTCCAACAGTGCGGCACTCCCTCAGCACTGCCCTTCCAACAGTGCGGAACTCCCTCAGTACTGCCCCTCCAACAGTGCGGCACTCCCTCAGTACTGCCCCTCCGACAGTGCGGCGCTCCCTCAGTACTGCCCCTCCGACAGTGCGGCGCTCCCTCAGTACTGCCCCTCCAACAGTGCGGCATTCCATCAGCACTGCCCCTCCAACAGTGCGGTACTCCCTCAGTACTGCCCCTCCGACAGTGCGGCGCTCCCTCAGTACTGCCCCTCCGACAGTGCGGCACTCCCTCAGCACTGACCCTCCAACAGTGCGGCGCTGCCTCAGTACTGCCCCTCCAACAGTGCGGCACTCCCTCAGCATTTGCCCCTCCAACAGTGCAGCGCTCCCTCAGTACTGCCCCTCTGACAGTGCAGCGATCCCTCAGTACTGCCCCTCCAACAGTGCAGCGCTCCCTCAGTACTGCCCCTCCGACAGTGCAGCACTCCCTCAGTAATGCTCCTCCAACAGTGCAACGCTCCCTCAGTACTGCCCCTCCAACAGTGCGGTTCTCCCTCAGTACTGCCCCTCCGACAGTGCGGCACTCCCTCAGTACTGCCCCTCCGACAGTGCTGCGCTCCCTCAGTACTGCCCCTCCAACAGTGCGGCACTCCCTCAGCACTGCCCCTCCAACAGTGCGGCACTCCCTCAGTACTGCTCCTCCGACAGTGCGGCGCTGCCTCAGTACTGCCCCTCCAACAGTGCGGCACTCCCTTAGCACTGCCCCTCCAACAGTGCAGCGCTCCCTCAGACTGCCCCTCCGACAGTGCAGCGCTCCCTCAGTACTGCCCCTCCAACAGTACAGCGCTCCCTCAGTACTGCCCCTCCGACAGTGCAGCACTCCCTCAGGAATGCTCCTCCAACAGTGCAACGCTCCCTCAGCACTGCCCCTCCAACAGTGCGGTTCTACGTCAGTACTGCCCCTCCAACAGTGCAACACTCCCTCAGCACTGCCCCTCCGACAGTGCGGCACTCCCTCAGTACTGCCCCTCCGACAGTGCAGCGCTCCCTCAGTACTGCCCCTCCGACAGTGCGGCGCTCCCTCAGTACTGCCCCTCCAACAGTGCGGCACTCCCTCAGCACTGCCCTTCCGACAGTGCGGTACTCCCTCAGTACTGCCCCTCCGACAGTGCGGCGCTCCCTCAGTACTGCCCCTCCGACAGTGCGGCGCTCCCTCAGTACTGCCCCTCCGACAGTGCGGCACTCCCTCAGCACTGCCCCTCCGACAGTGCGGCGCTGCCTCAGTACTGCCCCTCCAACAGTGCGGCACTCCCTCAGCACTGCCCTCCAACAGTGCAGCGCTCCCTCAGTACTGCCCCTCCGACAGTGCAGCGCTCCCTCAGTACTGCCCCTCCAACAGTGCAGCGCTCCCTCAGTACTGCCCCTCCGACAGTGCAGCACTCCCTCAGTAATGCTCCTCCAACAGTGCAACGCTCCCTCAGTACTGCCCCTCCAACAGTGCGGTTCTCCCTCAGTACTGCCCCTCCGACAGTGCGGCACTCCCTCAGTACTGCCCCTCCGACAGTGCGGCGCTCCCTCAGTACTGCCCCTCCGACAGTGCGGCGCTCCCTCAGTACTGCCCCTCCGACAGTGCGGCACTCCCTCAGCACTGCCCTTCCAACAGTGCAGTACTCCCTCAGCACTGCCCCTCCAACAGTGCTGCGCTCCCTCAGTACTGCTCCTCCAACAGTGCGGTACTCCCTCAGTACTGCCCCTCCGACAGTGCAGCGCTCCCTCAGCACTGCCCCTCCAACAGTGCAGCACTCCCTCAGCACTGCCCCTCCGACAGTGCGGCACTCCCTCAGTACTGCCCCTCCGACAGTGCGGCGCTCCCTCAGTACTGCCCCTCCGTCAGGGCGGCGCTCCCTCAGTACTGCCCCTCCAACAGTGCGGCACTCCCTCAGCACTGCCCTTCCAACAGTGCAGTCCTCCCTCAGTACTGCCCCTCCGACAGTGCGGCGCTCCCTCAGTACTGCCCCTCCAACAGTGCGGCACTCCCTCAGCACTGCCCCTCCAACAGTGCGGCACTCCCTCAGTACTGCCCCTCCGACAGTGCGGCGCTGCCTCAGTACTGCCCCTCCGACAGTGCGGCACTCCCTCAGCACTGCCCCTCCAACAGTGCAGCGCTCCCTCAGTACTGCCCCTCCGACAGTGCAGCGCTCCCTCAGTACTGCCCCTCCAACAGTGCAGCGCTCCCTCAATACTGCCCCTCCGACAGTGCAGCACTTCCTCAGTAATGCTCCTCCAACAGTGCGGCGCTCCCTCAGTACTGCCCCTCCAACAGTGCGGCACTCCCTCAGTACTGCCCCTCCGACAGTGCGGCGCTCCCTCAGTACTGCCCCTCCAACAGTGCGGCACTCCCTCAGCACTGCCCCTCCAACAGTGCGGCACTCCCTCAGTACTGCCCCTCCGACAGTGCGGCGCTGCCTCAGTACTGCCCCTCCAACAGTGCAGCGCTCCCTCAGTACTGCCCCTCCGACAGTGCAGCACGCCCTCAGTAATGCTCCTCCAACAGTGCAACGCTCCCTCAGTACTGCCCCTCCAACAGTGCGGTTCTCCCTCAGTACTGCCCCTGCAACAGTGCAGCACTCCCTCAGCACTGCCCCTCCGACAGTGCGGCACTCCCTCTGTACTGCCCCTCCGACAGTGCGGCGCTCCCTCAGTACTGCCCCTCCAACAGTGCGGCACTCCCTCAGCACTGCCCTTCCAACAGTGCGGTACTCCCTCAGTACTGCCCCTCCGACAGTGCGGTGCTCCCTCAGTACAGCCCCTCCAACAGTGCGGCACTCCCTCAGCACTGCCCCTCCAACAGTGCGGCACTCCCTCAATACTGCCCCTCCGACAGTGCGGCGCTGCCTCAGTACTGCCCCTCCAACAGTGCAGCGCTCCCTCAGTACTGCCCCTCCGACAGTGCAGCACGCCCTCAGTAATGCCCCTCCAACAGTGCGGTTCTCCCTCAGTACTGCCCCTCCAACAGTGCAGCACTCCCTCAGCACTGCCCCTCCGACAGTGCGGCGCTCCCTCAGTACTGCCCCTCCAACAGTGCGGCACTCCATCAGCAGTGCCCTTCCAACAGTGCGGTGCTCCCTCAACACTGCCCCTCCGACAGTGCGGCGCTCTCTCAGTAATGCCCCTCCAACAGTGCAGCACTCCCTCAGCACTGCACCTCCGACAGTGCGGCACTCCCTCAGTACTGCCTCTCCCACAGTGCGGCGCTCCCTCAGTACTGCCGCTCCAACAGTGCGGCGCTCCCTCAGTACTGCCCCTCCAACAGTGCGGCACTCCCTCAGCACTGCCCTTCCAACAGTGCAGTACTCCCTCAGTACTGCCCCTCCGACAGTGCTGCGCTCCCTCAGTACTGCCCCTCCAACAGTGCGGCACTCCCTCAGCACTGCCCCTCCAACAGTGCGGCACTCCCTCAGCACTGCCCCTCCAACAGTGCTGCGCTCCCTCAGTACTGCTCCTCCAACAGTGCGGTACTCACTCAGTACTGCCCCTCCGACAGTGCGGCGCTCCCTCAGCACTGCCCCTCCAACAGTGCAGCACTCCCTCAGCACTGCCCCTCCGACAGTGCGGCACTCCCTCAGTACTGCCTCTCCGACAGTGCGGCGCTCCCTCAGCACTGCCCCTCCAACAGTGCGGCGCACCCTCAGTACTGCCCCTCCAACAGTGCGGCACTCCCTCAGCACTGCCCTTCCAACAGTGCAGTACTCCCTCAGTACTGCCCCTCCGACAGTGCGGCGCTCCCTCAGTACTGCCCCTCCAACAGTGCGGCACTCCCTCAGCACTGCACCTCCAACAGTGCGGCACTCCCTCAGTACTGCCCCTCCGACAGTGCGGCGCTGCCTCCGTACTGCCCCTCCAACAGTGCGGCACTCCCTCAGCGCTGCCCCTCCAACAGTGCAGCGCTCCCTCAGTACTGCCCCTCCGACAGTGCGGCGCTCCCTCAGTACTGCCCCTCCGACAGTGCGGCGCTCCCTCAGTACTGCCCCTCCAACAGTGCGGCACTCCCTCAGCACTGCCCTTCCAACAGTGCGGAACTCCCTCAGTACTGCCCCTCCGACAGTGCGGCGCTCCCTCAGCACTGCCCCTCCAACAGTGCGGCACTCCCTCAGCACTGCCCCTCCAACAGTGCTGCGCTCCCTCAGTACTGCTCCTCCAACAGTGCGGTACTCCCTCAGTACTGCCCCTCCGACAGTGCGGCGCTCCCTCAGCACTGCCCCTCCAACAGTGCAGCATTCCCTCAGCACTGCCCCTCCGACAGTGCGGCACTCCCTCAGTACTGCCCCTCCGACAGTGCGGCGCTCCCTCAGTACTGCCCCTCCGACAGTGCGGCGCTCCCTCAGTACTGCCCCTCCGACAGTGCGGCGCTCCCTCAGTACTGCCCCTCCAACAGTGCGGCACTCCCTCAGCACTGCCCTTCCAACAGTGCGGTACTCCCTCAGTACTGCCCCTCCGACAGTGCGGCGCTCCCTCAGTACTTCCCCTCCAACAGTGCGGCACTCCCTCAGCACTGCCCCTCCAACAGTGCGGCACTCCCTCAGTACTGCCCCTCCGACAGTTCGGCGCTGCCTCAGTACTGCCCCTCCAACAGTGCGGCACTCCCTCAGTACTGCCCCTCCGACAGTGCAGCGCTCCCTCAGTACTGCCCCTCCAACAGTGCAGCGCTCCCTCAATACTGCCCCTCCGACAGTGCAGCACTTCCTCAGTAATGCTCCTCCAACAGTGCGGCGCTCCCTCAGTACTGCCCCTCCAACAGTGCGGCACTCCCTCAGCACTGCCCCTCTAACAGTGCGGCACTCCCGCAGTACTGCCCCTCCGACAGTGCGGCGCTGCCTCAGTACTGCCCCTCCAACAGTGCAGCGCTCCCTCAGTACTGCCCCTCCGACAGTGCAGCACGCCCTCAGTAATACTCCTCCAACAGTGCAACGCTCCCTCAGTACTGCCCCTCCAACAGTGCGGTTCTCCCTCAGTACTGCCCCTCCAACAGTGCAGCACTCCCTCAGCACTGCCCCTCCGACAGTGCGGCACTCCCTCAGTACTGCCCCTTCGACAGTGCGGCGCTCCCTCAGTACTGCCCCTCCGACAGTGCGGTGCACCCTCAGTACTGCCCCTCCAACAGTGCAGCGCTCCCTCAGTACTGCCCCTCCGACAGTGCAGCACTCCCTCAGTAATGCTCCTCCAACAGTGCAACGCTCCCTCAGTACTGCCCCTCCAACAGTGCGGTTCTCCCTCAGTACTGCCCCTCCGACAGTGCGGCGCTCCCTCAGTACTGCCCCTCCGACAGTGCGGCGCTCCCTCAGTACTGCCCCTCCAACAGTGCGGCACTCCCTCAGCACTGCCCCTCCAACAGTGCGGCACTCCCTCAGTACTGCCCCTCCGACAGTGCAGCGCTGCCTCAGTACTGCCCCTCCAACAGTGCGGCACTCCCTCAGCACTGCCCCTCCAACAGTGCTGCGCTCCCTCAGTACTGCTCCTCCAACAGTGCGGTACTCCCTCAGTACTGCCCCTCCGACAGTGCGGCGCTCCCTCAGCACTGCCCCTCCAACAGTGCAGCACTCCCTCAGCACTGCACCTCCGACAGTGCGGCACTCCCTCAGTACTGCCTCTCCGACAGTGCGGCGATCCTCAGTACTGCCCCTCCAACAGTGCGGCGCTCCCTCAGTACTGCCCCTCCAACAGTGCGGCACTCCCTCAGCACTGCCCTTCCAACAGTGCAGTACTCCCTCAGTACTGCCCCTCCGACAGTGCTGCGCTACCTCAGTACTGCCCCTCCAACAGTGCGGCACTCCCTCAGCACTGCCCCTCCAACAGTGCGGCACTCCCTCAGTACTGCCCCTCCGACAGTGCAGCGCTGCCTCCGTACTGCCCCTCCAACAGTGCGGCACTCCCTCAGCACTGCCCCTCCAACAGTGCTGCGCTCCCTCAGTACTGCTCCTCCAACAGTGCGGTACTCACTCAGTACTGCCCCTCCGACAGTGCGGCGCTCCCTCAGCACTGCCCCTCCAACAGTGCAGCGCTCCCTCAGCACTGCCCCTCCGACAGTGCGGCACTCCCTCAGTACTGCCTCTCCGACAGTGCGGCGCTCCCTCAGCACTGCCCCTCCAACAGTGCGGCGCTCCCTCAGTACTGCCCCTCCAACAGTGCGGCACTCCCTCAGCACTGCCCTTCCAACAGTGCAGTACTCCCTCAGTACTGCCCCTCCGACAGTGCGGCGCTCCCTCAGTACTGCCCCTCCAACAGTGCGGCACTCCCTCAGCACTGCCCCTCCAACAGTGCGGCACTCCCTCAGTACTGCCCCTCCGACAGTGCGGCGCTGCCTCCGTACTGCCCCTCCAACAGTGCGGCACTCCCTCAGCGCTGCCCCTCCAACAGTGCAGCGCTCCCTCAGTACTGCCCCTCTGACAGTGCAGCGCTCCCTCAGTACTGCCCCTCCAACAGTGCAGCGCTCCCTCAGTACTGCCCCTCCGACAGTGCAGCACTCCCTCAGAAATGCTCCTCCAACAGTGCGGCGCTCCCTCAGTACTGCCCCTCCAACAGTGCGGCACTCCCTCAGCACTGTCCCTCCAACAGTGCGGCACTCCCTCAGTACTGCCCCTCCGACAGTGCGGCACTCCCTCAGCACTGCCCTTCCAACAGTGCGGAACTCCCTCAGTACTGCCCCTCCGACAGTGCGGCGCTCCCTCAGTACTGCCCCTCCAACAGTGCGGCACTCCCTCAGCACTGCCCCTCCAACAGTGCTGCGCTCCCTCAGTACTGCTCCTCCAACAGTGCGGTACTCCCTCAGTACTGCCCCTCCGACAGTGCGGCGCTCCCTCAGCACTGCCCCTCCAACAGTGCAGCATTCCCTCAGCACTGCCCCTCCGACAGTGCGGCACTCCCTCAGTACTGCCCCTCCGACAGTGCGGCGCTCCCTCAGTACTGCCCCTCCGACAGTGCGGCGCTCCCTCAGTAATGCCCCTCCGACAGTGCGGCGCTCCCTCAGTACTGCCCCTCCAACAGTGTGGCACTCCCTCAGCACTGCCCTTCCAACAGTGCGGTACTCCCTCAGTACTGCCCCTCCGACAGTGCGGCGCTCCCTCAGCACTGCCCCTCCAACAGTGCAGCACTCCCTCAGCACTGCCCCTCCGACAGTGCGGCACTCCCTCAGTACTGCCTCTCCGACAGTGCGGCGCTCCCTCAGCACTGCCCCTCCAACAGTGCGGCGCACCCTCAGTACTGCCCCTCCAACAGTGCGGCACTCCCTCAGCACTGCCCTTCCAACAGTGCAGTACTCCCTCAGTACTGCCCCTCCGACAGTGCGGCGCTCCCTCAGTACTGCCCCTCCAACAGTGCGGCACTCCCTCAGCACTGCACCTCCAACAGTGCGGCACTCCCTCAGTACTGCCCCTCCGACAGTGCGGCGCTGCCTCCGTACTGCCCCTCCAACAGTGCGGCACTCCCTCAGCGCTGCCCCTCCAACAGTGCAGCGCTCCCTCAGTACTGCCCCTCCGACAGTGCGGCGCTCCCTCAGTACTGCCCCTCCGACAGTGCGGCGCTCCCTCAGTACTGCCCCTCCAACAGTGCGGCACTCCCTCAGCACTGCCCTTCCAACAGTGCGGAACTCCCTCAGTACTGCCCCTCCGACAGTGCGGCGCTCCCTCAGCACTGCCCCTCCAACAGTGCGGCACTCCCTCAGCACTGCCCCTCCAACAGTGCTGCGCTCCCTCAGTACTGCTCCTCCAACAGTGCGGTACTCCCTCAGTACTGCCCCTCCGACAGTGCGGCGCTCCCTCAGCACTGCCCCTCCAACAGTGCAGCATTCCCTCAGCACTGCCCCTCCGACAGTGCGGCACTCCCTCAGTACTGCCCCTCCGACAGTGCGGCGCTCCCTCAGTACTGCCCCTCCGACAGTGCGGCGCTCCCTCAGTACTGCCCCTCCGACAGTGCGGCGCTCCCTCAGTACTGCCCCTCCAACAGTGCGGCACTCCCTCAGCACTGCCCTTCCAACAGTGCGGTACTCCCTCAGTACTGCCCCTCCGACAGTGCGGCGCTCCCTCAGTACTTCCCCTCCAACAGTGCGGCACTCCCTCAGCACTGCCCCTCCAACAGTGCGGCACTCCCTCAGTACTGCCCCTCCGACAGTTCGGCGCTGCCTCAGTACTGCCCCTCCAACAGTGCGGCACTCCCTCAGTACTGCCCCTCCGACAGTGCAGCGCTCCCTCAGTACTGCCCCTCCAACAGTGCAGCGCTCCCTCAATACTGCCCCTCCGACAGTGCAGCACTTCCTCAGTAATGCTCCTCCAACAGTGCGGCGCTCCCTCAGTACTGCCCCTCCAACAGTGCGGCACTCCCTCAGCACTGCCCCTCTAACAGTGCGGCACTCCCGCAGTACTGCCCCTCCGACAGTGCGGCGCTGCCTCAGTACTGCCCCTCCAACAGTGCAGCGCTCCCTCAGTACTGCCCCTCCGACAGTGCAGCACGCCCTCAGTAATACTCCTCCAACAGTGCAACGCTCCCTCAGTACTGCCCCTCCGACAGTGCAGCACTCCCTCAGTACTGCCCCTCCAACAGTGCGGTTCTCCCTCAGTACTGCCCCTCCGACAGTGCGGCGCTCCCTCAGTACTGCCCCTCCGACAGTGCGGCGCTCCCTCAGTACTGCCCCTCCAACAGTGCGGCACTCCCTCAGCACTGCCCCTCCAACAGTGCGGCACTCCCTCAGTACTGCCCCTCCGACAGTGCAGCGCTGCCTCAGTACTGCCCCTCCAACAGTGCGGCACTCCCTCAGCACTGCCCCTCCAACAGTGCTGCGCTCCCTCAGTACTGCTCCTCCAACAGTGCGGTACTCCCTCAGTACTGCCCCTCCGACAGTGCGGCGCTCCCTCAGCACTGCCCCTCCAACAGTGCAGCACTCCCTCAGCACTGCACCTCCGACAGTGCGGCACTCCCTCAGTACTGCCTCTCCGACAGTGCGGCGATCCTCAGTACTGCCCCTCCAACAGTGCGGCGCTCCCTCAGTACTGCCCCTCCAACAGTGCGGCACTCCCTCAGCACTGCCCTTCCAACAGTGCAGTACTCCCTCAGTACTGCCCCTCCGACAGTGCTGCGCTACCTCAGTACTGCCCCTCCAACAGTGCGGCACTCCCTCAGCACTGCCCCTCCAACAGTGCGGCACTCCCTCAGTACTGCCCCTCCGACAGTGCAGCGCTGCCTCCGTACTGCCCCTCCAACAGTGCGGCACTCCCTCAGCACTGCCCCTCCAACAGTGCTGCGCTCCCTCAGTACTGCTCCTCCAACAGTGCGGTACTCACTCAGTACTGCCCCTCCGACAGTGCGGCGCTCCCTCAGCACTGCCCCTCCAACAGTGCAGCGCTCCCTCAGCACTGCCCCTCCGACAGTGCGGCACTCCCTCAGTACTGCCTCTCCGACAGTGCGGCGCTCCCTCAGCACTGCCCCTCCAACAGTGCGGCGCTCCCTCAGTACTGCCCCTCCAACAGTGCGGCACTCCCTCAGCACTGCCCTTCCAACAGTGCAGTACTCCCTCAGTACTGCCCCTCCGACAGTGCGGCGCTCCCTCAGTACTGCCCCTCCAACAGTGCGGCACTCCCTCAGCACTGCCCCTCCAACAGTGCGGCACTCCCTCAGTACTGCCCCTCCGACAGTGCGGCGCTGCCTCCGTACTGCCCCTCCAACAGTGCGGCACTCCCTCAGCGCTGCCCCTCCAACAGTGCAGCGCTCCCTCAGTACTGCCCCTCCGACAGTGCAGCGCTCCCTCAGTACTGCCCCTCCAACAGTGCAGCGCTCCCTCAGTACTGCCCCTCCGACAGTGCAGCACTCCCTCAGAAATGCTCCTCCAACAGTGCGGCGCTCCCTCAGTACTGCCCCTCCAACAGTGCGGCACTCCCTCAGCACTGTCCCTCCAACAGTGCGGCACTCCCTCAGTACTGCCCCTCCGACAGTGCGGCACTCCCTCAGCACTGCCCTTCCAACAGTGCGGAACTCCCTCAGTACTGCCCCTCCGACAGTGCGGCGCTCCCTCAGTACTGCCCCTCCAACAGTGCGGCACTCCCTCAGCACTGCCCCTCCAACAGTGCTGCGCTCCCTCAGTACTGCTCCTCCAACAGTGCGGTACTCCCTCAGTACTGCCCCTCCGACAGTGCGGCGCTCCCTCAGCACTGCCCCTCCAACAGTGCAGCATTCCCTCAGCACTGCCCCTCCGACAGTGCGGCACTCCCTCAGTACTGCCCCTCCGACAGTGCGGCGCTCCCTCAGTACTGCCCCTCCGACAGTGCGGCGCTCCCTCAGTAATGCCCCTCCGACAGTGCGGCGCTCCCTCAGTACTGCCCCTCCAACAGTGCGGCACTCCCTCAGCACTGCCCTTCCAACAGTGCGGTACTCCCTCAGTACTGCCCCTCCGACAGTGCGGCGCTCCCTCAGTACTGCCCCTCCAACAGTGCGGCACTCCCTCAGCACTGCCCCTCCAACAGTGCGGCACTCCCTCAGTACTGCCCCTCCGACAGTTCGGCGCTGCCTCAGTACTGCCCCTCCAACAGTGCGGCACTCCCTCAGCACTGCCCCTCCAACAGTGCAGCGCTCCCTCAGTACTGCCCCTCCGACAGTGCAGCGCTCCCTCAGTACTGCCCCTCCAACAGTGCAGCGCTCCCTCAATACTGCCCCTCCGACAGTGCAGCACTTCCTCAGTAATGCTCCTCCAACAGTGCGGCACTCCCTCAGCACTGCCCCTCTAACAGTGCGGCACTCCCGCAGTACTGCCCCTCCGACAGTGCGGCGCTGCCTCAGTACTGCCCCTCCAACAGTGCAGCGCTCCCTCAGTACTCCCCCTCCGACAGTGCAGCACGCCCTCAGTAATACTCCTCCAACAGTGCAACGCTCCCTCAGTACTGCCCCTCCAACAGTGCGGTTCTCCCTCAGTACTGCCCCTCCAACAGTGCAGCACTCCCTCAGCACTGCCCCTCCGACAGTGCGGCACTCCCTCAGTATTGCCCCTCCGACAGTGCGGCGATCCCTCAGTACTGCCCCTCCGACAGTGCGGTGCACCCTCAGTACTGCCCCTCCAACAGTGCAGCGCTCCCTCAGTACTGCCCCTCCGACAGTGCAGCACTCCCTCAGTAATGCTCCTCCAACAGTGCAACGCTCCCTCAGTACTGCCCCTCCAACAGTGCGGTTCCCCCTCAGTATTGCCCCTCCAACAGTGCAGCACTCCCTCAGCACTGCACCTCCGACAGTGCGGCACTCCCTCAGTACTGCCCCTCCGACAGTGCAGCGCTCCCTCAGTACTGCCCCTCCGACAGTGCGGCGCTCCCTCAGTACTGCCCCTCCAACAGTGCGGCACTCCCTCAGCACTGCCCTTCCAACAGTGCGGTACTCCCTCATTACTGCCCCTCCGACAGTGCGGCGCTCCCTCAGTACTGCCCCTCCAACAGTGCGGCACTCCCTCAGCACTGCCCCTCCAACAGTGCGGCACTCCCTCAGTACTGCCCCTCCGACAGTGCGGCGCTCCCTCAGTACAGCCCCTCCGACAGTGCGGCGCTCCCTCAGTACTGCCCCTCCAACAGTGCGGCATTCCCTCAGCACTGCCCTTCCAACAGTGCGGAACTCCCTCAGTACTGCCCCTCCGACAGTGCGGCGCTCCCTCAGTACTGCCCCTCCAACAGTGCGGCACTCCCTCAGCACTGCCCCTCCAACAGTGCTGCGCTCCCTCAGTACTGCTCCTCCAACCGTTCGGTACTCCCTCAGTACTGCCCCTCCAACAGTGCGGCACTCCCTCAGCACTGCCCCTCCAACAGTGCTGCGCTCCCTCAGTACTGCTCCTCCAACAGTGCGGCACTCCCTCAGCACTGCCCATCCGACAGTGCAGCGCTCCCTCAGTACTGCCCCTCCAACAGTGCGGCGCTCCCTCAGTACTGCCCCTCCGACAGTGCAGCGCTCCCTCAGTACTGCCCCTCCGACAGTGCGGCGCTCCCTCAATACTGCCCCTCCGACAGTGCAGCACTTCCTCAGTAATGCTCCTCTAACAGTTCGGCGCTCCCTCAGTACTGCCCCTCCAACAGTGCGGCACTCCCTCAGCACTGCCCCTCCAACAGTGCGGCACTCCCTCAGTACTGCCCCTCCGACAGTGCGGCGCTGCCTCAGTACTGCCCCTCGAACAGTGCAGCGCACCCTCAGTACTGCCCCTCTGACAGTGCAGCACGCCCTCAGTACTGCTCCTCCAACAGTGCAGCACTCCCTCAGCACTGCCCCTCCAACAGTGCGGTTCTCCCTCAGTACTGCCCCTCCAACAGTGCAGCACTCCCTCAGCACTGCCCCTCCGACAGTGCGGCACTCCCTCAGTACTGCCCCTCCGACAGTGCGGCGCTCCCTCAGTACTGCCCATCCGACAGTGCGGCGCTCCCTCAGTACTGCCGCTCCAACAGTGCGGCACTCCCTCAGCACTGCCCTTCCAACAGTGCGGTACTCCCTCAGTACTGCCCCTCCGACAGTGCGGTGCTCCCTCAGTACTGCCCCTCCAACAGTGCGGCACTCCCTCAGCACTGCCCTTCCAACAGTGCAGTACTCCCTCAGTACTGCCCCTCCGACAGTGCGGCGCTCCCTCAGTACTGCCCCTCCAACAGTGCGGCACTCCCTCAGCACTGCCCCTCCAACAGTGCGGTACTCCCTCAGTACTGCCCCTCCGACAGTGCGGCGCTGCCTCCGTACTGCCCCTCCAACAGTGCGGCACTCCCTCAGCACTGCCCCTCCGACAGTGCAGCGCTCCCTCAGTACTGCCCCTCCGACAGTGCAGCGCTCCCTCAGTACTGCCCCTCCAACAGTGCAGCGCTCCCTCAGTACTGCCCCTCCGACAGTGCAGCACTCCCTCAGTAATGCTCCTCCAACAGTGCGGCGCTCCCTCAGTACTGCCCCTCCAACAGTGCGGCACTCCCTCAGCACTGCCCCTCCAACAGTGCGGCACTCCCTCAGTACTGCCCCTCCGACAGTGCGGCGCTGCCTCAGTACTGCCCCTCCAACAGTGCAGCGCTCCCTCAGTACTGCCCCTCCGACCGTGCAGCACTCCCTCAGTAATGCTCCTCCAACAGTGTAACGCTCCCTCAGTACTGCCCCTCCAACAGTGCGGTTCTCCCTCAGTACTTCCCCTCCAACAATGCAGCACTCCCTCATCACTGCCCCTCCGACAGTGCGGCACTCCCTCAGTACTGCCCCTCCGACAGTGCAGCGCTCCCTCAGTACTGCCCCTCCGACAGTGCGGCGCTCCCTCAGTACTGCCCCTCCTACAGTGCGGTACTCCCTCAGCACTGCCCTTCCAACAGTGCGGCGCTCCCTCAGTACTGCCCCTCCGACAGTGCGGCACTCCCTCAGCACTGCCCCTCCAACAGTGCGGCACTCCCTCAGTACTGCCCCTCCGACAGTGCGGCGCTGCCTCAGTACTGCCCCTCCAACAGTGCGGCACTCCCTCAGCACTGCCCCTCCAACAGTGCGGCGTTCCCTCAGTACTGCCCCTCCGACAGTGCAGCGCTCCCTCAGTACTGCCCCTCCAACAGTGCAGCGCTCCCTCAGTACTGCCCCTCCGACAGTGCGGCGCTCCCTCAGCACTGTACTCCGACAGTGCGGCGCTCCCTCAGTACTGCCCCTCCGACAGTGCGGCGCTGCCTCAGTACTGCCCCTCCGACAGTGCGGCGCTCCCTCAGTACTGCCCCTCCAACAGTGCAACGCTCCCTCAGTACTGCCCCTCCAACAGTGCGGTTCTCCCTCAGTACAGCCCCTCCAACAGTGCAGCACTCCCTCAGCACTGCCCCTCCGACAGTGCGGCACTCCCTCAGTACTGCCCCTCCGACAGTGCAGCGCTCCCTCAGTACTGCCCCTCCGACAGTGCGGCGCTCCCTCAGTACTGCCCCTCCAACAGTGCGGCACTCCCTCAGCACTGCCCTTCCAACAGTGCGGTACTCCCTCAGTACTGCCCCTCCGACAGTGCGGCGCTCCCTCAGTGCTGCCCCTCCAACAGTGCGGCACTCGCTCAGCACTGCCCCTCCAACAGTGCGGCACTCCCTCAGTACTGCCCCTCAGACAGTGCGGCGCTGCCTCAGTACTGCCCCTCCAACAGTGCAGCGCTCCCTCAGTACTGCCCCTCCAACAGTGCGGCACTCCCTCAGCACTGCCCCTCTAACAGTGCGGCACTCCCGCAGTACTGCCCCTCCGACAGTGCGGCGCTGCCTCAGTACTGCCCCTCCAACAGTGCAGCGCTCCCTCAGTACTGCCCCTCCGACAGTGCAGCACGCCCTCAGTAATACTCCTCCAACAGTGCAACGCTCCCTCAGTACTGCCCCTCCAACAGTGCGGTTCTCCCTCAGTACTGCCCCTCCAACAGTGCAGCACTCCCTCAGCACTGCCCCTCCGACAGTGCGGCACTCCCTCAGTATTGCCCCTCCGACAGTGCGGCGATCCCTCAGTACTGCCCCTCCGACAGTGCGGTGCACCCTCAGTACTGCCCCTCCAACAGTGCAGCGCTCCCTCAGTACTGCCCCTCCGACAGTGCAGCACTCCCTCAGTAATGCTCCTCCAACAGTGCAACGCTCCCTCAGTACTGCCCCTCCAACAGTGCGGTTCCCCCTCAGTATTGCCCCTCCAACAGTGCAGCACTCCCTCAGCACTGCACCTCCGACAGTGCGGCACTCCCTCAGTACTGCCCCTCCGACAGTGCAGCGCTCCCTCAGTACTGCCCCTCCGACAGTGCGGCGCTCCCTCAGTACTGCCCCTCCAACAGTGCGGCACTCCCTCAGCACTGCCCTTCCAACAGTGCGGTACTCCCTCAGTACTGCCCCTCCGACAGTGCAGCGCTCCCTCAGTACTGCCCCTCCGACAGTGCGGCGCTCCCTCAGTACTGCCCCTCCTACAGTGCGGTACTCCCTCAGCACTGCCCTTCCAACAGTGCGGCGCTCCCTCAGTACTGCCCCTCCGACAGTGCGGCACTCCCTCAGCACTGCCCCTCCAACAGTGCGGCACTCCCTCAGTACTGCCCCTCCGACAGTGCGGCGCTGCCTCAGTACTGCCCCTCCAACAGTGCGGCACTCCCTCAGCACTGCCCCTCCAACAGTGCGGCGTTCCCTCAGTACTGCCCCTCCGACAGTGCAGCGCTCCCTCAGTACTGCCCCTCCAACAGTGCAGCGCTCCCTCAGTACTGCCCCTCCGACAGTGCGGCGCTCCCTCAGCACTGTACTCCGACAGTGCGGCGCTCCCTCAGTACTGCCCCTCCGACAGTGCGGCGCTGCCTCAGTACTGCCCCTCCGACAGTGCGGCGCTCCCTCAGTACTGCCCCTCCAACAGTGCAACGCTCCCTCAGTACTGCCCCTCCAACAGTGCGGTTCTCCCTCAGTACAGCCCCTCCAACAGTGCAGCACTCCCTCAGCACTGCCCCTCCGACAGTGCGGCACTCCCTCAGTACTGCCCCTCCGACAGTGCAGCGCTCCCTCAGTACTGCCCCTCCGACAGTGCGGCGCTCCCTCAGTACTGCCCCTCCAACAGTGCGGCACTCCCTCAGCACTGCCCTTCCAACAGTGCGGTACTCCCTCAGTACTGCCCCTCCGACAGTGCGGCACTCCCTCAGTGCTGCCCCTCCAACAGTGCGGCACTCGCTCAGCACTGCCCCTCCAACAGTGCGGCACTCCCTCAGTACTGCCCCTCAGACAGTGCGGCGCTGCCTCAGTACTGCCCCTCCAACAGTGCAGCGCTCCCTCAGTACTGCCCCTCCAACAGTGCGGCACTCCCTCAGCACTGCCCCTCTAACAGTGCGGCACTCCCGCAGTACTGCCCCTCCGACAGTGCGGCGCTGCCTCAGTACTGCCCCTCCAACAGTGCAGCGCTCCCTCAGTACTGGCCCTCCGACAGTGCAGCACGCCCTCAGTAATACTCCTCCAACAGTGCAACGCTCCCTCAGTACTGCCCCTCCAACAGTGCGGTTCTCCCTCAGTACTGCCCCTCCAACAGTGCAGCACTCCCTCAGCACTGCCCCTCCGACAGTGCGGCACTCCCTCAGTATTGCCCCTCCGACAGTGCGGCGATCCCTCAGTACTGCCCCTCCGACAGTGCGGTGCACCCTCAGTACTGCCCCTCCAACAGTGCAGCGCTCCCTCAGTACTGCCCCTCCGACAGTGCAGCACTCCCTCAGTAATGCTCCTCCAACAGTGCAACGCTCCCTCAGTACTGCCCCTCCAACAGTGCGGTTCCCCCTCAGTATTGCCCCTCCAACAGTGCAGCACTCCCTCAGCACTGCACCTCCGACAGTGCGGCACTCCCTCAGTACTGCCCCTCCGACAGTGCAGCGCTCCCTCAGTACTGCCCCTCCGACAGTGCGGCGCTCCCTCAGTACTGCCCCTCCAACAGTGCGGCACTCCCTCAGCACTGCCCTTCCAACAGTGCGGTACTCCCTCATTACTGCCCCTCCGACAGTGCGGCGCTCCCTCAGTACTGCCCCTCCAACAGTGCGGCACTCCCTCAGCACTGCCCCTCCAACAGTGCAGCGCTCCCTCAATACTGCCCCTCCGACAGTGCGGCGCTCCCTCAGTACAGCCCCTCCGACAGTGCGGCGCTCCCTCAGTACTGCCCCTCCAACAGTGCGGCATTCCCTCAGCACTGCCCCTCCAACAGTTCGGCACTCCCTCAGTACTGCCCCTCCGACAGTGCGGCGCTGCCTCAGTACTGCCCCTCCAACAGTGCGGCACTCCCTCAGCACTGCCCATCCGACAGTGCAGCGCTCCCTCAGTACTGCCCCTCCAACAGTGCGGCGCTCCCTCAGTACTGCCCCTCCGACAGTGCAGCGCTCCCTCAGTACTGCCCCTCCAACAGTGCAGCGCTCCCTCAAT